>NC_045444.1:99531378-99545485 GCF_002776525.5 Piliocolobus tephrosceles
TAAATATTACTTGTTAAAATGTGTATTTTTAAACAACAAAACAAGGACATTTATGAAAATGGCCATAAAAGAAAATGTTTTATATACTTGCAGAAGAAATTAAGCCTCTTTAGAACTCAACCAGAAATTCTCATTGTTAATTCAACTGAAAACAGAGCAACATAGTACCCTAGCACTTCAAAATATGATCAAGCCCTGCATGTTGATGTCTTAGTAAGAAGTAGGTAGAGCTGACATAGACAAGTGTAAGGAGAACTACAGCGTCAATGATAATGAGAGCAATGACAAAAACGTCAAAAGTGTAGACACCCAGAATGTTAATTCATTAGAACGTGACTTCACACTGATTAATTATACACTCATCAAAATATCTGGAGTGCATAAGAAAAGCTAATTGAAGCATTCCATCGTGTATATGCTACTAAAAACAGTTTAAATAAGTGATAGAGAACTGGCTTTAAAATTACAAGTGTATGGAATTAAATCTGTAACCTTAAATGTGCTATATCAAGATATTAATAGTAGTAATGAAGATGATGATGGTGGTATCATGGAAACATCTACATTAACATTAATGTGGATTCCACTAAACATGGTTGTATAGAATCAGAAAACATAAAAGCTGTTTAGAAACTTAGAGATCAGCTTTTGGGACCAATTTGAAGATTACAAAATCTTTTTCAGAGTGAGACATTATAAAAATAACACATTCCCAAACAGAAAAAATCATAAGTAAATTAGGATTTTGTATTATTTCAACAACTAAGAAATCAAGTTTCCAAATTTTTTTTCAAGTAGGTCAGAAGAATATTATTTAAATAGACATATGTAATATGCTAATCTTAAGTAGTTCCTTCATTCAACAAATATTTACAGGGCTCCTACAATGCATACAATGCGTATGCTAGGGATGAAGAGGCATGACCATTTTCCTCAAAGATTCACATCTGGAATCTTCCTCAAAGATTCAAATCTTTCCTCAAAGATTCACATTCACACCTGATTAATTTCTTTATAATCAATGTATGGCCCCCAAATAAATCTATATGCTTTGAAAAGTTACTTAATTCACACTCAGTAATTAAGACAGCTTTCCTACTAACTAACATGAAATATAACAGTTTGCTATAAAATCTCATTTACTGTGGTCAGATCACTTCAATAATTTCAAGAGACTGGTTTGGTGTTTTTTTCCTTCTGACCTATAAACTGGAAGTGCCTCTATATCAACAACTAACTTAAGGATCTTTCTCAGGTGGTAATGCTATTTTCCATCTTCATCTAAAATAGATATTAAGAACTCTTAAACTGCTGACCACATCACCTATCGAGATTTCTGTGAATGGAAGTTTGAATTTATGGCAATAGTAGCTGAAGGAAGTATCCTTTATGGGCATTATAAGATTGTCTTCATCGAGTTAGGCTATAAAATCAACATTTTACAAATTAAAGCAGAAATATAAATCACATTAAAGAAAATGAATGGATCCCAGGCCAGAAAGAACTGGTCGTAACCTGATTGTATGTATTAATATAGGTTAAAGACTGAATATGGGGGTTTAGCCTAGGAAGCCAAGGGGGGAAAAAATGACTCTCTGAAGTATTTTGGTTGAACACTGATGTAGGGAATCTAAATCCATGTCCATTCAAAGGAGAAAGAACTGGACAAAGAATTTCCACCGTAATTATCCAAATAGCAATGCTATCTCTATTGTGATGCTGAATATATTAGGCTCTCTTAGTCTAATGCCATTAAACATTTGAATTATATAACTAACTCCCTTTATTCAGATTCCTTGCTCAGTAAATGACCTTTACTGATTACCCATATAGGTCAGTTCACAAGAACAAAACGATCTGGTGAAGCCAACTAGAGTGATCTAGCTCCTATGTTTGTTGGTTGGATGTGTGTGTGTGTGTGCGCGTGTGTGCGTGTGTGTGTTTTATTTTTAATCAATATCTAAACATGAATTGGCATTTTGATTTTAAATATCAATTTCATAAACTTCTTTAATGTCAGTCAACCTTGAGATACAGATCCACTCTAAGTGTGCCACAAATCTAGTTTCAGAACTTGCAAGGATGAGTGCCAAATCCTGCATTATAAATAATTCTGTGAGGAAATGCTATCCTGTGAGAACCTATCTAAGTGGCTGGTTGCCCTTTTGTCTGTTTCACTGTACATCCTCAAATTTATACACGTTTGAAAAACTCTTGAAGGTAAAAGGTGATAAGCAGCTCATTAATCTATAATGGATGTAAGTCACAGTTAGCACATCACACTCATTTACTTCTAAATGTAATAAGCATTATTACGATCTCATACAAAATATCAATTCGTTTGGACCCTTGAAGATAACATCCTCCTCTAGAAAACACCCAAGCCTATTTTTTGAGCCCCAGCACCAGCAATGCATCATACACAGTAAGTGCTTAATAAATGTTTGCTGGATCAATGATCGAAAGATGAAAAATATCTCTCTAGGGAGTTCTGACTCTCCACATACAGGAAGTCTCAGAAGTGTTTCTAGCATTAACATTCATTTGGAATTCTATGGTGTCTTGGACAGTCAGTGCTTACATTTTTAAGATGGAATTCTATAATAAATATTTTAGAATAAGTATGTTAACTAATATATTATCTATGCTATACTTTCCCATCTAGGTAACCTCATCCCAAGGGGTATGAAATTATATTTTTAAAAATAAATTATATACAAAATCATTTTAAAATAATATATATTGTATCTACATATTTATCTCAAAGTCTTCCAAAAGGCTCTGGTGAGGAGTATGAAATTCCTCAGCTATTAACGTGGCAGAATTGACGAGTATTTAGCTAACAACCTGTAACAAGTATGTAGTATTTTCAATAGCATATTAATTTATAAAGAAACAGGTTGCAGAATAAAGACAGAGCATTAGAGTAGAGGCACTGAGTATATGGCATACATTAGTCTTATAATTTTTTAAAAAACATAGAAGTTATGATATTAGATATACCACAAAATGTTGAAGAGCTTTTTGTTTAAAAATCAGTGAGTCAATCACATCAATTAATTCAACTTCTGAGACTAGCATAAAGGATTCCATTAAGCAAAGAGTTTATTAAAGCCTGTGCACATACAATTCAATGTAGAATTTTGATTTAATGGGGCAATTGGGGAAACAAGGCCACTGATCAAATACTGAGAATTACTTAGACATGAATGTTTTCAAAATATGGTATTAAACTACTGTTAAAGTAATATGGGCAGAAAAGCAACCAAAACATGGGCTAATATTAGTTTTTTCTAACTAGGAAAATTCATACTTTGGTCTATATACATGTGCCTAATTGCTATTCCCCTCCCAAATTGAACCCTATAGGTGCTTCAAACCAGAATTGAACTAAGCTAAATCTTTTCCAGGAAACCTGCTCCAGTATTTGCTATCTTCACTGACAGAACCTACTACCATCTATCCAGTAATTTAGAGGCTGTCATCCTTGACTCTGTTCTCTCCTTAATTCTACTACCCAAGTACTTTCTACTTTAAGCTGCTAAATATTACCTAGATCCTTCTCCTTCTTTTTTATCCCACTACTACTAGCTTGCATGACTTCTCACTCAATCATTGAAACAGCCTGTTAAAGAAGCACCTGCCTATAGACTGGTCCCCATCCGCAATCTTTTTCCCCACATTGTAGTCAAATTGATCCATGTCAGTCAAAAGACTGAAGTCACCTACCCTACTTTGTTAAAACCATTGACTTCCATGAAAATAAAAGCCAAGTTTCCTCTCATACAAGATGTTCCATTATCCTGCCTTGATTAACTCTCCAAAATCATTCCTTGCCTCAAATTCCTAGACTCCAACTTTACAGTCTAGAAATACCAATCTGCTTGTATTTCCCAGAATATTGCATGCTATTTCTCACCTCTTATTGTGGATACGTTATTTACTGAAAAGGTCTTCCAATTCTGCCCTAAGTCCTATTCATTTAATAAGTCTCGGCTCAATCAAGCAGCCTCTCCCTCTAAAAAATCTTTCCAAACGAGCATCACCTCTCATCCCCCATAATAATCAAGACACTAAGTTTACTACAGTAAAATGCCCTATTTAATGTCTGTCTGTCCCACTAGAGTATGAGTTCCTGGAGGAAAAGGACTCTATACTATTTATTCACCTTCGGATTCACCTTACAATACTGGGTACATATGAGGTATCCCACAAATATTTATTGCATTGATCAACTAGAATTGAACAGCAAAATGTCAAATGCTTATAACTAATAATTGCATTTAAGCCTACTTCAAATTTAAAACACCTAAACTATTACCCCCAAAGTGCACGATCAACAATTAAAGCAAGAATTTTATTAGGTATCACTAAGTGAGAATTTATAGTACCACCAGAAGCATCAAATGAGGTTAGATTTTAGATAAGGACTCTCTAAGAATTGATTCTCTGTAGGAATAGGTTACTCTATCACCAGAATTGTTTTCTTTTGTCATTTGTAATGACTGGTATATCTGGAACACCAATAATACGCAATGATGTGCTTTACATATAATCAAAACCACAAAACTATACTCAGGAACATCGAGCACCAGCCCCCCCCCCCCCCCAATTTTGACATATCAACAAACTCTATTTCTTTCTTAACCAAAATCTTCATAGATGCTTTAAATAATGGAGGGTTCCTGCTTCAATTTTTACCCAAAATTATCAGAAATCCCTATCTTTCTTCCTGGACCTGTGCAATAAACAGAAAAGAGCAAAAGACTCAGATTTCAAATAGATTTGGATTTGAAAACAAATCCTTTTTCTTATGAGTCATAGGTCCATAAAAAAGTAACTTGACTGCTCTGAGCAATAGTAGCAGTGATTATTTATTGAGTCTTAGCATGTGCCAGAAGTTGTGCTGAGTATTTTGCACATATTGCCTTATTGAAATCTCACAACAGCCCATTGAGGTAAGTATTGCTTATCCCTATTCTACAGATAAGGAAACTGGAGCTCAAAGATGTGAAGTGACATGGCCAAGGTCACACAGCAAAATAGGAATTCTAACCCAGGCCAGCAAAATTGCAAAGCCCATATTTTTAACCACTCACAATATACTGCTTCTGAGGCTCAGTTTTAAGTATTTCAAAATGGAGTAATTACATGCCTACCTCACAGAATTGATGTGGAGACAAAGTGAAATAATAAGTAAAGCATCTAATATACTAAGTGCACTCAATAAAGGATGCCCCCTTCCTTCTCTCGCTCCGGTGGTGATTATCACATTTATAATAAAGGAAACTGTCCCTCAATGTGCCTTACCTATATCAAAACAGAGATATATTGGGTCTCAATTAATTCACAAAAGGAAAATACTAACAGGTCAATAAATACTTTTAACATAAACAGATAAAAAGGAAAAAAAGTGAAGAAAAACAACATATTCTACCTCATTTTAGGACTGGAACCCTGCTACTGATATTTCCAAATGTGATAAAAATATGTAAATATTCAAAATATATCAATATATCAAAAGTTAGGAGAGAAGAGCACGGAACCCAGAAACGAAAATTCATTGCGGCTTACAGGAAGACTCTCAATAGAACATATCCAATGATATGACCTTCTTTTAAAAAAGTACTTCTAGTGGGAAAGACAGATTTTGAACAAAGATAGAGACAATAAGGATAATCTTTCTGCCATAAGTTGTTTTGTTTTTTGGAAACAGACTTTAATTCTCAGTACTAAGCAGCCTAAAAAGATGGGGAGTTGGGAGTGGAATGAGGTGCAAAGAAAAAATTACAGCACTTTTGCTGTTAATTACCAACAAATCTATACATCCTTTACTTTCTTTTTTTCCCTTTTTTTCCTTTTTTTGGTACATAGTTATGACATTTATCTCTGATACCTGTAAAGAAATTAAATCAGAACTATTTTTATTTAATTCCCTAATAAATAAGAACTAAATGTAAAGTACATTGGGTATATACACAAACCTAAGTACTGTGACTTAAAACAGAACAAGATTTTACATCAAGCCCATCTGGTGTTACATTAGGGTGTGTCCTATAGCAATCCAACCAAGGGTGACTGCCAAACTAAGCTACAGAAGACAACTCAGAAAGCTGGTGAGTCCCATAATGTAAGCTCTATTTCAAAAAGTGCATTAGAACACCCACTTGAAAAGATTATCTGATATCACTCCACCCTCATAGTAACTCTTCTATTTCTGAAATATTGTTTTCGTCACAAAAATATGGGCCAGTACTGGACACGGCAGACACCCTGAGAAGGCGACATTGTAGAGATAGCAGTTATCTAATTTACCCACAAGGTAATGTCACAATTTTATGTCCCAATCCTGATAACTTCATCTTTCTGCTAAGTTCTCTAAGAGGTAAATTGATTTCTTCAAGCCTGAATTTCCACATATGAAAAATAGAAATCATAATATACTTCTGCCTCACTAGGTTCCAAAAATGGAAACTAGCTAAGAAAAAAATTAATGTGAAGTACTCTGAAAAGAATAAACTAGATTCCCTGACCTGATTATTGGTCAGAGCCTTGTAAAACTAGACTTACTACTTCTTCCGATTCCATACATGCCACTTGGTCATCAGACTGATAAATAGCATTGACTGTACAGTTGATCCACTTAAGAGCTTAAAGTAATAGAAACAAATTTTGTATCATGATGTATTTTCATACCCATTTAAGTTACTACTTGCAAAGTAAATTTATACATAAACATTATAAAAAATAGATAAGAAAAATGAAATTAATTTAAAAATTTTGAAATTTAAACAATTTTCAAAATAGTCAGTTGCCGGTATAGAATAGTCTGAAACCAATACTGAACAACTATGCAAGAATAGGAAATGAGCTAACCAAGAAATAGACGGAATCACACAGTAAGTTTCATCTGATGGGCCGAAATACAATATGGAGTATTTTTATATTGTTCTGTCTGAGATGTCTGTCTCAGATTCTTAACTCCCAGATTCTATTTTTAAAAATCACTTAACACTGTGTATTTCCAATAGCCATCAAGGCATATACTGTCATCCCTGACACAGAAGATTGTCAGCAGACTCAATATGTACACTAACGATCTCAGGCAACAATGCCCATCTTCTTATCAAAGAGATCCTTATTCCAGAAGAAAAAGTTTAAAGTTATCTAAGAAAAATCATTCGAAACCATAGGAAGTAGTCATTATAAAATGTTAGAATCACTAATACTTCTTACTTCTTCTTAAGTTTATCTTACATGCTAAATTTCAAAACCAAAAACTGTCAGGCACTATAACATTTTTAGTTTTCTCCCAAGTCGACAGTGCTCTATTCTAGCACTGTCAAATAATGATAGCTGCTGTCATTATTTTTATACAATAGCTGGCAGCAAATTGCACAGAGACCCTTTATCTTAGAAGAGTTACCAAATAGCTCAAACAAATGCTGGGACCTTACAGTAGTACTGACCACCTTCCTAAGTCAAAATAAGTGAGCTCTCATGCCTTATTGATACTTGCCCAGAGCGTTAGCTGTTTTATTAAAAAAAAAAAAAGATTTTACTTATTTTATTTTTTTAACTGTTTAAAAATAACTTTTTTTCCTCCTTACACATATATTCCCATCCTCTCCTTCCTGCTACTAGAAACTGTCTTAAAGGTTTTCACATTTACTTTTAGCTTTAACACTTTCAATCAAAATTGCAATTCTGTTTTTGGAAGCAGCCACCCTCCAGGAAGTATACTTGAAGATATTAAAAAATGCAGAAAATAAATAAGTTCTTCTCATTTAACAAAGTCAACAATGCATATAAAGGGATTTAGGAAAACCGGTGATTTCAGACACAAGCGATTTGACAGGCCAGATGAACACAAATATTATTCCAAGTCACTGAAAAACATCAGAGTGACCAATTCTAGGTCTCTTGTACTAATTAATAGACAAGAGTTCCTCTCTATCACTATTTGCTTTGGCAATCTAAAATGCTGATATTCTCCTAGATCTAACAGAGAGGAAAAATGGGTATCTTCTCCATCTAACACCTAAGTGGGTAACCTAGATACTGTAAATAGAGGCTACATAAAGGATGCAAGAGACAGCTCTGAAGTGAGAGCCAAAATATTTAACCTGCAACTTTTTGGAAAAGAATCTGAAAACACGTGCATCTTAGCCAAAACCTGTACTAACATGGAATTGCCACAGGCTAGTAAGTTAAAAAACTCTCTACCAAACATAAGTTTACTGTTGTTGGGTGAGAAAAGCTCAAATGTCAAAAGCACAGTTCTTATTTGTTCAAATTGATCATGCCTACACTCTGCACTGTTTATTTAAAAAGATGAGTGAACTGCCTTTCTGAAGCAAGCACTTGAAAAACCAGAATCAAATTCACAAATAAAGCAGTCAATTAACCAATTGACAAGCATTTTCCTGTGGCTGTGTCTAGGGGATGACAGTCGAGTCTCTGATTAACAGTTACTCCCTACCCGAGACATGCAATGTTTCTAAAGCCAACAGCTAACTAATAGAAACTACATATTAATCTCTTTTTACTCTTTGGGAAATTGTGTGAGCTATCTGAGAAATAAAAACATTACACCAAATAACTAGTATATTGAAATGTAAAAATTCTATTGCCTAAATTGTAGTCATAGTATATTTTTTATCAAATCAACTAGCAAAAAAAAGAATGCAAAAGATTCATTATGAGATTAGCATGATAATTTAGTATACATTCACTCACTAACTTTACTAGTTTTTTCTTTCTAAATGATAAAGAAATTGTAAGGACTGCTTCTAGAATTAAATTTTCTTAGGAAGTGCTCATTACTTAAAAGAACTACAACTTTTAAATAAATAAAGCAAATTCAAATAACTCAATCATAATTTCAAGTCAATAGTTAAAATTACTTAAAGTTAATACATTGCAAAATGTATTCAATAGTACTCTATATAAATTGCTTATAATTCAGTAGTCTTTACTAATTACTAAGCTCGTAGCTTTATAATAACTTAAAAGTTTCGAGAGCTGTTAGAAGTAAAAAAAAAAAAAGTTGCTCTCTCTGGATAGTCAGAATACATTTCTGAATACGCTCACAATTAAGTAGATGATTCACTTTTCTTAGTTATTAAATCTTCAGGGGGGAAAGAAAAGAAAATGCTTTTCCTTCACATATCGCCAAAACAGAAAACTTGTAAATTTAATTATATTTACATGTAAGTCCAATGTCCTTTCTATAACATATAAGAATAAAATATAAATCAAAAGTATAAAAACAAGATTTCAAATTACTTTTGAGTAAGAGTAATAAAGCACTTGCACTTAATAACTAAATTGATAAAACATTGTAATTAAGAAAAAAGCAACCATATTCTTAATAAAGGAAAGTATTTTGTCTTCTGTCACTGACAGCACGTAAGTTGCATCTTATTCCACAAAAACAATGTATATTACATCAGTAAATGACCCTTTATCAAAAATAGTACCCAAAACTGTCTTTTCCTACAAATTCAAAACATCTTTCCAAATTTTATCAGTTCTTCTCTGAACAAAAGACTTTCAACCTTGTTAGAGAAATGGATATAAATGAGTTCTATAAATTTTCAATTACACTTCACTTCCAATGCTTTGGAGAAGAAACTTTCACATTTTTTAAAAGCAAGTAACACTATAATTTTATCACTGACAATTTAGCTTTCTACCAAGGCAATATAAAATTATTTCATTTATTAACTGTGAAGAGTCCTTTGGAAGTGACGTTTCCACATTTTTTACCCAACAACAACAAAAAATCCAGTCACAAACCTGGCAAGTCAAAACAATAACCAGCAAATTCTAACCTTTCTTACCTGATACAGGTAAGCACCAGCTCCCAAATGCCACCTTGGGATAGTTCAGACTAGTAAGCAGGCTCATGTTTTATAATACTAGAATGAACAGGAATAAATCTGTGTTGTTCTTTCTTTAGCAAAATCTATAACAGTAGCTATACCACAATGTGAGAGGACCCCACAGACCTAACAAATTCAAGTCTGTTGCTGGAGAAATAGAAAAAAAAAAAAATCATAAAACGAAGACTTACTGCTTGTCATGTGACTTGGTGAGGCATGCTGTCCATTGGGTGTGCTTGAGGTGAGGTCAATTGCCATATTGGAGTGTTCCCTTTCGGGTGAAAGCTCATTGTCACCTGCTTTCACAAAATATAATCTTTTGGTTTCTATTCATTGTCATGTAAGATGTAATTACTAACTTTGCTTTATACACGCAATGGCATGCATAGCCTTCAAACTGTAAGGTAATACATTTTTCCCTTAAAAAAAAACTATAAGGAAATACCATTAGAAATATACAGTTGAATGAAAGGATGAAAAGCCATAATCAACCCACAATAAAAAAATTAACAAAACTTCATTATCTTAATATATAAGTTGTTGATTTCTAAAGTATCTTTCAGTTGAAAGAAATAACTTTTCTTTTAACATCTAATTTAATTGTTAAGCATACAAAATATATAATGAGCATTTTCCAAAATGCTGGCTATCAGAGAGAGGATGGAAAAGACAGGTAGTTCAAGAAATGTCAAGTTAGGAAAGCTAATTCTCTTTCACATAGTATGTCTGAAAAATTAGGTTACAGAGAAGTAAATATTTAGTACACATCATATTAATAGACATATATGAAACCTGGACTATTCTAAACTTACAACAAAGTAAATTATAAAAAGTAGGAAAGTGCTGATCTGCTAGCTACTATTGATTTAAGTATACTACTTAACTTAGTATATTTCTATATTTCCTTCTTATTTCACTTCAGTGCTGTTATTTTCTCAAACTCATTCAAAGGTGAAATTGTGAACAGATAGAAAAAAAGAGTACAGAATTCTTAATAAAGTTTCATAATCCAGGAATTAAAACACAGGTAATACAAAGGCAACTTTATTACCAATGACAAATTAATGAAAACTAATACTTACACGTTATATAGCCATCAATAGCCTCTGTTTCCATAGTCAAAGTGCAATGCTGCAAAACAAAAGATTATACCCTTAATACAATGATTCCTTTCAGTATCTGCCATCAAATTCTTAACTTATTTGAAGCTCCAAGCAGTTGGTCCATGTTGCTGCTGCAACCTGTGCCCAGAAACATACACAGTGTACTGTATGTGCTCATTTGCAAGTCACTGAACTCTTTCTGCAAATGATCTGATTCCTGCTGGAGATAGGATAGGAAAGATAAGTATGCAGTGAGATGGGCTAGAGCAAAAAAAGAATGACTGTCTTAATCAAAATTTACTGGGTTTAAAGAAAAAATAAGGGGTCCACCTCAAATGTGTCAGCTTTAACTGGGATTTAAGTGTTTTACCATTCGCTACTTCCCACAATCACACTGCAGTTTGAGGACTTCCCCAGTATACAGATAGCTCTATTCACAATTGTTGCAAGTTGGTTCATCATGTTCTAACAGGGAGGGGGAGGACAAACAAACATAAGAAAACAAAACAAAACAAAAAACTTAGTGCCCAACGGTGTCTTGAAGATTTCTACAGCAGTTGGCCAACTCTCTTACTTGTATTGACATTTTAGCCTACCCCAAGTTCTGTGTAAGCACCTGTTCAATGTAACCTTAATTTCCTGCCAGACCATGCTTGGATACAAATGCCAAGCCTGCTTAATACAGTCTGATTTTGAAAATTTCATAAACTTTGGTTGTACTAGAGAGAATCACTTAAAAAAAAAAAAAAAACTTTGCACAATTATTCTCATGCACAAATGACACAAAACAGAACATAATTCTCAGAAACAAAAGTAAACTGTATGAGATGACACCCCCTAGCTTTGATTCACATAATGAAAAGATCGATAATCTAACTGTATTCTGTGGGGGAAAAAAAAGTTTAAGAATTGACAAGTCCTGTGAAGATTTTTACTTTTTCCCCCCCTTTGGCCTTGGTCCTTTTTGCCTTTAGTTTCAAAACTCTCACTGCACCAGCAGCTAAATTATTCACAATGAGCCATTTCTGTATTGATCGCCAAGTATATTTAGCCCTGGCTCCTGGAATTTCTCCATTACTTACTGGAAAACAGGCAGCTTCACTTCTTGTCTCCAAAACCACTTCCCTTCTCCCTCCCCCCCCCTTTTTCCCCACCCCCCTCCCCTCCCCCCCCCCCCCCCCCAAAAACCCCCCCCCCCCCTCTTCCCCCCCCCCCCCAAAAAAAAACTTTTCTTTCTTTCTTTATGGAAAAATCAGATCAAATTCCCAACTCAGTCACTACATAGCACTTAAATTTCAACCTGCTGTACTGTTATCACATTCTTTTAAATTATGATTACATAAGGCTTTTAAGAAAGAGATCTGTAAAGTTTAAAAGAGGAGCAGTTTCTTCGGATATTTTACAAATGAGCTTATCTCTTTAAAAATGTACACATTTAACACACACACATTAAAAAGAAAGAAACGTCAGGGAGAAGCGAAAGAAGGCTGCCCCATCAATGAAATGGTTATTAACCCTCAGAGAAGGAAAGAAAGAAAAAGAAAAAGGAGAAAGAGAAACGAAATGTACATACAAAAGAAATTGTCCTTTGATTAAAAAAGATTCATCACCATTTCCAGCTCTGTCGGGAGATCTCAGCTTCTTCTAACCCCTCAAAGAGGAGGTGACAATGTCGGGCTGAAGATAAACGGAGGGAGAAAGAAAGAAGTTTTTTGTGTTTCCCCCTTCTCTCTTTCCCTCCCTTGCCCCCTCCAAGCCAAGCCCCCTGCAGAGTTCAAGGGGAGGAGGAAGGAAAAGCACTTTACAGGTGGGTCATTCCAAGCCCAAATCCAGCAAACAGATCGGCTGATAAACAAAACCAAGAAATGAGAGAGAAGGAACACCCCCCTTCTCCTCCTCCTCCTCCTCGTCCTCCTCCTCCTCCTTGTTCCACCCCTCCCCCTCGTCCCTTTGGGATGGTCTAGTAGGAAAAGTCACTCAGGAATGGCACCACGTACTTTCAGGAAAGAGGAAAAAAAAAAGAGAGAGAGAGAGGTCAGTCAGTGCTATAGCAATGCGATTAACAAGAGAAAAAACTTGATCCACCGGTTCCTTAAGAATCGACCAAAAGCTAAGACAAGAAAACTGAAAGAAAAGGAGGGGGGGCGGGTAGAGGGGAGGGACAGTCAGGCAGAACCCAGCTAGGAACCTAGGCCAACTTCACAGGACTGTTTTTGGCCCTTGGCAAAAAAGAAAATAATTAAATCTTAATTCCATCTCTTTCGCCCATACTAGAACCTGTCAAAGTGATTTAACTGCTGCCTTTTTACATATGTCATACCAGGGTTTTTGTTTTTTGTTTTTTTTTTTTTTTAATTCCAACAGGATCTGGATATTACCTTCTATCTGGACAGCTGCAATTTATTCCAGCCTACCCAATCTTCCTTCTTGGAATTCAAGTTAAAACAAAGCAAAACAAGTCCAAATTCATGACAGCTATGGAGATGAGAACTGATTAATCGATTAACATCCCAGAAGCAGATTACAAGGAGGGGACGATAAATTAAGGCAGAGGACATCATCTTCAACCCAATTCCCTGAGCGTCCTTTACAAAAATCATTACCCTAATCAGAACCACAATCCATCCCTCCCAGAGAAAAATACCTATATTATTATTAGTAGTAGTAGTATTATTATTATTATTATTATTACTGGTTAACAGCAACAAGTCATTTGATCACACCACAGTGCAAAACGAGATGCTATATAATTACACTTAACTTTGAAAACACTCCCCCCTTTGCAAATCATACACATATTTATATATAATCTATGAATCAGAAGACAAATAAAACAAGAGCTGTTCTTCACCACGCAAAAGCCAAGCGGAGATTTACCTCAGCAGTGCATGCAGTAAAATAATCCCATCACCCTTTTGTTTGTGTTTACTGTTAATGTGTCCTCTGTCTTTCTTTCTTTCCTGTGCCTAACGTGTGTTTGTGCACTGCAGTTGGTGGTGGAAACTAAGGCAGTGGATCTGTAGCTAAGGGTAATCCTGTTTTTACTTCCTCCATCTTCAGCGAGGAGCAGGGTTAGCCCGGGACAGCTGGTCAAACCCCGAGAAACCGATCCGGTGG
>NC_045444.1:99545885-99687163 GCF_002776525.5 Piliocolobus tephrosceles
GGCGGCGGCGGCGGCGGCGGCGGCGGCGGGTGGCGGGCAGCGGAGCCCCGGGCGCGGGCGGGCGGACGTGCGTGCGCGCGCGTGTGTGCGGGGCCCGAGCGCCTGTGCGTGTGTGTATGGGAGCGCGTGTGCGCGCGCGCGCGCGGGCTGGCGGGCGCGTGTGCGCGTGTCTGCGCGCTCAGCCGCTCGGCGCGCTCGGCAATCGATTACAGGACAAGTGCTGCCCCGGAGGCTCCGCGACGCGCGCACTCCCTCGCGCCCACCCGCGCGCCCGGCCGCGTCGACCCCAGCCCGTTGGTCCCCGGACTGCGGACCCCGCCCCCGACGGGGGCCAGGTAACCCGCTTCCGAGTGTGCCACGGCGACCCAAATCCCCCCCTCCCCGTGTCATAATAAATCTCACGTTTTCTGCCGGCTGGAGGCTTGGAGCGGTGAGGGGACGTTCATTTCGGCCGCGTGAAGTTTTCTTTCAAACTGGGATTGGTGGGGAGGCCGGGGGAAGGGAGCGGGGCGGTGATCGTGGCGGTGATCGTGGCGCCCTGCGCGGAGTCTGGAAGCCGCGTCCCGGCCCAAGTGGCGGAGTGCGCGTGGAGCCTCCCACCCACTGGTCTCCGCGGGCAACTCTGCGGCCCCATTTCGGAAAACGCACCGCATTGACCGGGACATGAAGCGGCATAAGAGGGGTCCTGGGGAATAGACTGAGAAAGACATTCACGTCTGAGATGAAGCTCAACTATTACTATTCTGAAAGTGCTTTAACAGCGCAAGTTTAAAATTAAAGTGTTTACTTGCTTTTTCTCCCCTGGGGCATGTGCCACGTCCCCCAAAGTCAACGGAATGGATGAGGGTCCGAAAAGTTGCCACCCTTGAAGTACCTATCACTATCAATCACAGTTTGTTTATTTGGAAAGAACTTAGGTGAACCGTCAAGAGAAAAACAAATGCATATTCTTTCTACAAATAGTAGCATTTAGTATCTTTCTTGACCACATTGGCGAAAAGAGGGAATAGAGACTTCTATAATTAAAGGGAAAAGGAAAATGAAAGGAGCTGAAAATAGTGAACTGTGTAGTCTGGGTGGCTGAAATTTGAAAACACATGAAATTATCAGGACTGCCAAACGGTGTTTCTGAGAAACCATATCACAGATTGTGAAGAAAATCAATGCTGGAAGAGTCGGAACAGGCACCGTACTCCTACTCCTTTGAAGAATTCCAGAAATAGTTGTTGAGGTTTTTTTTTTCTGCTGAGAAAAAAAAAACGATATATTGAAAATTAAATCATCAACGGTACCTTAAGCACCACTCTATAGGTAATTTTGGATAGTGTCTTTACATTTTGATATGGGGAAGGAATTAATTCACATCGACACAAACTAAATAATGGATACCATATAACTTGTGTGACACTGTAGCTTTTATAATGAATTACTTCTTGAAGGGTTTTTTTGCCATACATTGTATTATTAAACAATTATAACGATAGTCTCCTTTTGTTTAACTGTAGAAAATGGTAGATGGTGTGATACAGCAAACAAGATTAACAAATTTTCGTTGGAGAGAAATTATTTGGGGTCAGGCTTGCAATAACATTATGATGATTTTAAGGAAAATTGCAGTTCCTGTGAGTTATATATTGGTAAGGCAGATTTTTAAACACTTAGTTGCCAGTTATTTAAATAAAATTAGTTTTCCTAAAGTCACATTTGGGAAAGTCTGAGTAGACAACCAGTAAGTCTCTCTAATTATCCCAACAGACAGCAAATATTTTTGTCTTAAATTACCTCAAAAAATCTGTATGTCGTTTATAATATGTAAATGCCCAATGTGTAAAGGATAACATAAGTTCTCTAAATTGTCATAAGTCCTTCCTAAAAACTGAACCGAAGTGTTTAGGTATCTGTACAGTTATCCTTGAAAATATGAAATAAAGGTCATCGAAATTAAGATGAAATGTGTTTGATAGTTTACACAATTTAATTATTTGGTAGAAGAGGATCCATTGTGAAATCTTAAAGATACATCCTCAGGTTCCTCAAAGTTACCAAGTTGATGTAGCCCTTGCACCTGGTTTATTGGAGCTTAATTTAGCTTCGTTGAAGCCTGTCCTTTTCAAGAGTTAACTTTCATTGGCTCCCTAGTCACCAGAGGCACACTTTCTCCCTCTAGTGGCTAAGGCTTCAGACACTACATTCTGTCGTCCTGCCTTCCCCTGATTGGATCCCAGATTTTAGAATAACAAAGATCTCATGACCACCTGGGAGAATTGGACCATCTTGGCAAATGTTTCCCTCTTTTTAACATCCTACATTCCTTTCTTATTTGCAGATTATGGTGTATCTAACTCATCGAGAGAAATCATGATTATGTTTTCATACCAAGATTGGGGGTTTTATTTCATGGCTGTGGAGTCTATAGTCCTAAGATTCACAGTGCAGTCCCCCATGGGAAAGAAGCCTTGTATAAACTGTGATTGACTTTGTTCAGAATTTCTCTGGGTAGTTTTGTTTGTTTGTTTGTTTGTTTGTTTGTTTTGGTTTTGTTTTTGTTGAGACAGAGTCTCACTCTGTCACCGAGGCTGGAGTGCAGTGGTGCAATTTTGGCTCACTGCAACCTCCGCTTCCTGGGTTGGTGTGATTCTCCTGTCTCAGCCTCCCAAGTAGCTAGGATCACAGGGGCCCACCACCACACACCTGGCTAATTTTTGTATTTTTAGTGGAGACGGGTTTTCACCATGTTGGACAGGCTGGTCTCGAACTCCTGACCTAAGGTGGTCTCCCAAAGTGCTGGGCCTCCCAAAGTGCTGGGATTACAGGTGGGAGCGATTGCGCCCGGCGTCTCTGGGTAGTATTTTGATAGTTAGAGGGTGCATTTATTTCTGTCCTTTGCCAGAAGACATAGACTGTACTTTTTTTTTTTTAAGGTACACATATAGCTATAACATGCATTAAAATATACCACTAGGGAAGTAGAGTACCATGTTCTTTGGCCACTGTATCCAGTTGGAGAGTTAAGTTTTTACTTTAGGGAAGAAGTGACAGGATGGGGAGGAAACAGACCCATCAACCCTTACCATTTTTGAGGTAGCTGGTTCTTTCTGATCCTTGCTGTCCCAACCTACCTAAACATTTTCTTGCACCAATTCCTATCATAGCAGCTTGAATATTTCCTTCATAATATACTATGTAGATATTTTATTAATGTGTTGAGTTTTAAAATAAAGTCTGTCTTTACCACTAGGATATGATCTTTCTAAGACCAGGGATTATGTCCTGTTAATCATTGTTTTCTCAGAAGTAGCATAGTATTTGGTACAAGTTGGTACTCAATAAACATTTATTCAATGAATGAATCTGGAGGAAATTATATAGTCAGCTAGCTTTCATGTATTAAACTCTTTTTGAAAGACAAAAAAGGTCAGATTTCAAAGATACATGCTGATTTCATAAAGAATTTGGTCAGATCTTGGCTCATAAGTCATATTACAAATATCCTTAGCAGGTCAGCTCTAGCTTACAAGCCATACAAAGGATCTGAACCTCTTGGTAGATAACAGTTATATTTACAAAATGTATATAAAATACAATGTTATATAAATTAAAAATAAAATTATATATAAATATATATTTTTAACATTTGTATATTAATTTTGCAAACATAAATGTGAAAAGTGGCTAAAATTGTATATAAAATGCAATTTGGAATAAAATACATTTATGTAACCCCTCTGTTTCAAAAATGAATTATTTCCTGTTACTACCTGACAATTCATGACCCAGGGTGACTATCAAGAAATGCAACAGGTTTAATTTTGTAATCACTAAGTGTGATCAGCAAAAGAAACATTTTACAAGTCAATATCGCTAAAAGGTACATTATGGAGTGTTGGTTTTGTTTCTTTGAGTAGTCTGTTTTATCTGTTTTACATTTAAAAGCCCTAAGTACCCTTTAAAGGAATTTGGATAAAATCCCCTTTTGTTTGCTCAAGGAATTAACTGTATGTTTTTAAGTTTTGGTTTTGTTTTTAGCAGAAGGTGGGAGGGGACAATTTGGAAAATTGTAATTCTTTCCTTAAAGAAGACATTTTTGGAAATGAATTCTATATTAATTTTTTTATTTTAATGGCTTCATTGTGCTAGATATAGAGCACAATGAACCAGAATAGGTACCCTAAAATAACTTGAATCCCTGAAAAAGTTAAGAAGAACAGGCACACATAAGCACAATGTTTTAAAACCGATAACTTGTTTTATTTTTGTCAGGTGATGTTGTTCTTGTCTTTGAAGTAGTGTTCTCTTTTTAAGCGGGATATGGAACAATGGTCTCACTTACTCCTGTTGACCTAGATTGGCACCATGAAGAAGCAAGAAAGCCAAAAATGGAACTACCTTTTCAAAGAAAATATTCTAAGATACCAAATCCAGTTCATAAGTAAAGCATATAAGTACTGTCAAACTTTGCTTCCATCACTGCACTGATAGTCTGGGGTCTGTTCAGCTGGCATATAAGTCCCACATGGTGAGGGTCTTCTCATTCCATCTACCTTGAACAATAGTTTCTTTTAACAGTCTTAAGAGTGTCACTTTGCAATTAGAGATAAGGCTCTTATGCAAATAGTCATGTCCCTAAAAAAGGTAACATTATGACTTAAATTCACACGTTGATAGAATACTATCAGATTTCTTCCAGAGAGCGTGTTTTGATGTAGAGCAGGTGATAAGCTATCTCTATCCCAAATGAGAATCATAAATTCTGGGACTTAAACCAATGGGGTGAGGACCAGAGAGGTTCCTAAATAAAATGAACGCACATATTTTTAAAGATGTCATTAAAATCCACTACAATTGCTTTCGAAATGCAGATTTGTTTAGCATTTGATAAAATGAGTTCCATTAATGCAAAAACCAGGGAACTTTGAGCTGGGTCAAATGGTAATGCTCAAAGTCAACTCTAAAAAGGATAGGGAAGACCATTCTTGTAAGAAACCCTAAAATTTTAGAGCACAAAAAGTACAGGGAAGTTATTAGAATCCTCAATAAAGTGTTAATTCAAGAAATGAAAAAGATATGATTCAACTTTGTACAGACATAATTTACCAAAAGAGGGTAACAAAGGAGAAGACGCCTAGTGAACATTTATTTAGATACAGTACAAAAAAAAAAAAAAAAACACTCTTATTATTTGGAATATTTTTCAGCAGCTACATGCAAAAGATTAAAAAGGAACTTATTTTGCTGGGGACCAGCAGGAAAACCAAACATAATCATTTGACTTTGGAATTGGGAGGTGAAAATAGGACAAACTAGCCTAAAGATCTGTGATCTCAAAGGTTGAATTCTGCAAGAGAGATCCATACTCTAAAGTAGAGTGATGACAGGTTGCATCTCAAGGGAAACATTTGGTGGTTAAACCAGTGCCAATAGCAGTATGATACTGTCTTTTTAATTCTGTGAAAAGCTTGTGGAAGTACATAGCCAGTGTTTGTGAGAAGCTTCAACTCTTTATAAACCAAAATTCTTTCACAGTAAAGCAAAGTGTAATCACTTGCTTAACATTCCTGTATAGACTAAAAACAACAACAACAACAACAACAACAAAAAATAGAGGAACACATTACCAACAGATAGTAAAGGAAATAATTCAGAGATTTCACCTTCCCCATTTTTATAGCCAGGTGGTTACAACCTAGGGAATTGAGAACCATATAGGGATAGGACTGGGGAGCCATTTTCTGTTTTATAACTCTGAAAGAGGGCGTGTGCTATGGAAAAGGGAATTGAATCAAAGAAAGGTCATTTACAAGTAGTAAAGTCAAATGTCACCTCCCCCAATTTTCATGACTGTGGTTTAGAAAAAGGTTAGCTTAATATAGAACTTAGTGTGGCATTTTGAACTGTCGTAAGACATGATAGATGAAGAGAGTAACACCATCAGAGTATCTCCCCCAGCAGCTGTGCCAAAGCTTCACAAAAGTATTTAAAACCTGACGTCATGGTGAGGTACTAGACACCTGGGAAAGTCCCACTCAGTAGACTAAGAATATCACTCTAAGTCCTGTAAACTATATTGCAGAAATGGCCACATTGGAAGACTGTACTTTTGAAGTGTACTACTATTGAGAAATAAATCCATATGAAGAATCTATAGCATTTTAAATTGATGATATAACTGATTTCAATGAAGTTAGAGTATCAGTGGGACTAGGAAAGTCACAGATATTTTTATAATTGTGTCAGTTTATTTTGTGCCAGATACCATGGTAAGCATGTTACATGCATTATCTCATTTAACACCCATTGTCATTTTAAGAGAGGTAATATTATCCCCATTTTTCACATAAAGCTTGGAGACAGCATTAACTTGTCCCTGGTCCCACAGTGTCAGAGTTAGACAGTGTCAAACACATTTTAAGTGTTTTAAGTTCTAGAAAGCCCATATTCATAACCATCATACTATAGTCTCTCTAAATTGCCAATTATTTTCATCAATCATACAGACATCTTACTGTAGTTAAAATCCAGCCTGATGACATGAGTAATACACAGTCCACTGTTGAATCTCTTGAAAGCGTACTGAATATCCAGGGTGTTTTAAGAAGGTTAATTGAATGTGATATCAACATAGAACTTTTTACCAAACCCAATACTTATCTATATGTGAAACATTACCTATTTGGCATTTAGTATGTTAATATCAGATGTTTATTAATACCTACCTTGAGCTCTTCTGAATAAGTCAATGATATGAGAGAATCACTGAGAGTGAATTGAAAGAAAGTCACCCTATAAAGAATTGAGTAACAATCAATGGTGACAAAAAGATCCAGATAAGAACATGACTTTAAAGTATGGCTCACCAAGTATATTCGCACATTTTATTTCAAAGGGGACCATTTCAGATTTATTACTCCCAGAAACAGATGGATCATACATCTCCCTTTTGTAGACATACTTCACCTACATGTGTGAATAAAGAATGCATGGCTTTCTGTGATAAACACTGTAATTTTAAATGGTTATGGCATTCTTAAACGTTATTTTGGATTTCTCAGGGAACAGAATTTTTTTCCAGTGGAAAACAGCTCTCAGTTTATAGTAAAAGTCAAGTTGAACGTTTTGCTAGGGTCTATACCTGAAGCTTGTGAGATTAGAATATTTCTCTCATTTTTAATTTACAAATACAGTGAATACTGGAGTAGAGAAACGTAACTATATTATTTTAATTAGGGTTTCCTATCCCACGCATGTAGAAATTACATATTTGCTCTCTCATAACAGGTTATTTTTTCTAAAAACAAAAAGAAATAATGCTTTTATTTGATAACAAAGACACTATTGATTTGAAAAGCCAATCAGTGATTTTAGGAGAACTCTGCTTAAGGGTATTTTGAATAACCTAACCCAGAAGAGCTTCCTAAAACATCAGGTAGTAGCCAGCAAATAAAATGAATATGGTATCTGGTAGGTTCAAACTATAATGTTTAACATTTTCCCATATTTATATTAGATGAATATTTGGTATCAGACTGGTTGAATATTTAAAAAGGAAGGTATGATGTTCCTTCACAACGTAATATGGATGACAGAGGAGTACCCTACCCCCAAGTCTTTGGAAATATTGCCTTCAGAGGTCATTCCTGATGTGAGGGGGACACCGCAGGCTGTCAGGCCTGGTGCCATTAGGCAGTCTATCATACACAAAACTCTTTGATCAGTTCTAAACCCAACATTAGCAACTTTCTGATATTTTCACTTTCCATGTGATTTTAATATGTGAAGGGAATATACATGATCATTATATTTTTCTTTATAAACAAATGATATTTCTGGGGTTTTTCCACCTATTTCTTATGAGTTTAGAAATGTATGGTTTTCCTTTCTAAGAACAGTACAGTAGTGTATCTGTAAACTTGAGTTTAAGGCTAATGGCCAGTCACTTGAAAGTGGAGCTCACTAAGGTCATGCCATTCAGCACTGTCCCTGTCACCTGGCCAGACTTCTCTCCTGTCCCTGGAGAATATGGCCACCATCCTTCTACCTGCTTTAGAATGTCAGTGGATTCATAAGCAAGCCAGCCTTCTTAAGTCGATTCATGGGGGACAGCAGTATTTTTGAGACAACCTGTCTCAATGGAGCCCCGCAGATATGTGAGAGGAAATCCAAAAGATCTAAGAATGAGAAAAGGAGAGATTAACACCATCAAATTCTGCCTGTAATAATGACAGCAGAGTTGTTGAGAAAAGAATAAGCGAGGGAATGGAGGCTGTCGGTATAGACAATAATTTCAAAAAGTTTGCTATAAAAGGAAAGGTAGAAGCTAGTAGCTACAGGAAGATGTGGGGTTGAGGGAAGTTTCTTGTTTGTTTTGTTTTGTCTTTTAAGTAAGACCTTGACATATCTCAGTGCTAATGAGAAAACTGGTAAAGTGGGGTCCCTGAGGGAATAGGAAAGAAAAGGATCTCTTGCGCAGCTGGCATGAGTAACTTCAGCTAGAAGAGGACATACCTCATGTGCTTAGGATAAGTAAAAAAGGAAGGTTGAAGATGTAAGTAATTTTGTGAGTTGTCATGATGGGAAGTTTAGGAAAGGTTTGAAGAAAGTATCAATGTTATTTATTAAGGGTGAAAGGAAAAGCCACTGGATTAAAAATTTGAGACTACTGAATAAATTTGAAATAGTTGCTTTTATAAAAAAAGTGAGAGAGGCTAACTGAAAAAAAAAATGTAGAAAAATAGGTAAGCCGAATAGAGGACCCAGTTGAGGCTGGTGACCACAAATAAACCATCAATAAGCTCAATGCTGTAACTGTAGCTGGGCTCACAGCCCAGACAGAATCTTGAAAAGAATGAATCACAGGATTGATCCAGTGTAAAAAAATTTCACTGGCTGTGGAGCTGGAAGTTATTGAATCAAAGAAGTTGAGCTTGACTTAAAGAAATGAATTGGAGTAATGGATCATCAAGTAAGCTATACAAAGAACACCAACAGAGAGGGTACTGACAGGTAGAAGTAGAGGGATACAGAGACCTCGATTGGGTCCCAGTGAAGTTAAATAATTTGCATAAGATGGAATAATGAGAGATAGGAAGGTATGGAAGATTGTGAACAGAAATTTCTGATGGAGAACAAGGTACCAGAATCCAGAATGGAGGTTGAGAAGTCATGGCCTCTAGGGGATGGAATATCAGAAACATGAAAGGATAATCAGGAGATGTAGCTCTTGGGGAAGAGAGGGAAATACTGAACGAGGTGCCAAAGTCTATGAAGAATGAATCCCTGGAAAACTGATAAATAAATGCAAGGAGGAAGAATTGTGAGGTGGTAGCTGGAAAGAATGAGTATCAGAGGAACTGGGGTTTTACATGAAAGTGTGTATGTTCTGAAAATGTATTTGGACTGTATAGGGGATGTTGACTCCTTAATCTAAACTTGAGCAAGGTGAATCAATAGAAAATGAAAAGCTTTCACTTGAGAGGACTATGGGTAAGTTGACCATATGAGCTGGTTTGCTGAGAACAGTCTCAATTTACACCTGTGGTCCTGGCATAATTATTAATAGTACCCCCTTTTATTCTTTAAGTGTCCTGGTTTCTGTGTCACATTACATATTCATCCTAGATGAGAAGTACTGGCCTCAAAGAAGACCTCTTTCATTTAGGCAATGTTGTTTTTATGATTGTTGTTGTTGTTGTTGTTGTTTTTGAGACAGAGTCTCACTTTGCCACCCACGCTGGAGTGCAGTGGTGCAATCTCGGTTCACTGCAACCTTCGCTTCCAGGGTGCAGAAGAAAGGAGTTGACCTCAGCTTTAGCTCCCATCTTCCATTTCAATCTTTGTGTCAACTTTCTCATTCTTTCCATCTGGAGTCAAGCGGACAGTCAAGCCTTCATAGGTGAACTATGCCTACTATTATTTATATCTTTGCATTGTTGCAAGTGATTGCAGCAGTTACTGTACTGCAAACTGATAAACTTAGGTAAGAAACCTTTATAAATGTTTATCAGAGTCCAAGTTCCTCCAGATCACTGCCATACAATGATTCCTAATTGAGATGATAACCTCCTACTATTTGCTTTCTTTTGCACTTATGTTTTGAGTGTTCTTTATTCTGAGCTTTGGCAGATTCAGCTCTATCTCTGCCAACTCCATTACTTGCTTCAAAATCAGGGTAAGAAAACAAGGCAGCTTAAGGCCTCTGGATCATATGAAGACTGGTTTATTCATCGAAGTCACTAGATTTTGCCAAGCATTGTACACTGAGAGCTGATGACGAAAGAATTAGAATACTCAAGTCAGATGCCAATGCCAAAAAGGAAGCAGAAATTACCACCCTTGCTAAAAGCAAAATATTCTTATGTCTCTAGTCACAGCGATAGGCTAAAATGCACCTTCAAAGGCCAGTAACGCGTAACCAAATTGTAATTGAAGATTCCCTTTTTAAAATGAAATGATCTCAACTCACTAAACACAGAAATCTTCATTACAACATCATCACAGCAGACCTTTAAGTCAATGAGGTCATTTGTATTTTAGTCTGCAAATAATGTATTACTGTAATGCAATGAAGGCATAAAGCTTATTGATGTAATTTATGGAAATGTAGGTAAAGCCATTTCTCTGAGTTAGGGGTATTCTTCAATGACCGTGACAAATAAATATCAAATTAAAATGGGGGATTTTTATTCACTTTCTAAAAAATATTCATTCCAGTTTACAAATAGACTGTCCATAGGAATTCTTAAAGTAGTATGCTAGCAACAAGAATTCAAAATGTGAATCGTTTGTTTAAAAATCTACACACATTTTTAAAGAATTACCTCATAATCAGCCTCACTGCTTAAAACAATGGTTCAAACTTGTTTTCTGTACCTAAACGATATTCCTATTTAATTCCATATTTCATTGCCAGAAAAAATTCTAAGCTGGACTCACCCCCAACTAGCTTCCCACTATGTTCAGCAGGAATATCAGAGTATTGGAAATGTTATAGCAGTTTGAAAAATATCCCACAGAACAGTATTTTTCAAATGCCTGGTTATAACCCATTAGCAGACTGTGTCTATTTAGTCAGTCATAACCAGCATCTAAAAAAAAATAAAATAGATTCGAATAAAGTACATTTGTCACACACAACAAAGACAAATAAAAGGTAAATTTTTGTATCAGAGGTCTATCTATTTATTGACTCACCATGTAAAAGCTTGTTTTACCCCCTATGAATTACATGGTCAAAAGAAGACTGAAAGGTACTGGCCAAGAGAATGGATAAACAAATTGAAGTGTATCATTTCATTGAAATGTTGTACAGCTACTAAATACTACAACAAATACATATATATACACACACACACATATATATGTACCACATAAATTAATACATATATAAACACACGTATACCACCACAAAATTCCCTAAAATATTATGCTGGGTAAGATAAGTGAATTGTAAAATAATTCTTATATAAATTGTTAATTCTTAAAAAAATAGAAAACAGTATGTATTGTTTTTGTACATATGTATATGTAGTAAAAGTATTATAAAATATAAAAGAAAGACACCACTTCGGAATAGCAGTAACCTCCAGGGTCAGAGAGGAGGATGAGATGCACCTGCAACGTTTGATTTCTTAATAAACACAATTCTAAAAGGCAGGAGACCTTTGTTCTAATTCTGGCTCTGCCATTACTTGCCTGTTTTACTCTGATTTGGGTGACTTCATTACTCTTGTCCTTGTTTCTTCCTATGTGAAATTAAGGGATAATACCAGAGAGTGATCAAAGAGTCCGGCTGGAAGGAGAAGTGGATTTGTGTAATGAAAACATTTACTCATCTAATATTTAACTCATAGAATTTAATTGATTACTCAAAGTTAACCAGCTAGCTAGTGGTAGAACTCAGGCTAGATAGAGAGAAGTCATCTGGAATCATAGTGTTTCATTCTCTACCCTGTAATTATGCCTTTGAGGAAAGATAGAAGGACATGGCATCTTTTTATGTAGGATGGTAAAATCAAGAGATTACCATTATCCTCATCTTACTATATGAAGTGGGCCTTGTGACCTATGGTTCTTCTAATGCTTCTGAAGGAGAGAATGAATATTTTGAAAAGGCCAAGTGTAATCGAATGTGTATATGTTTTTCCTGTTAAATTTTAAAAGCAGTGACGATCACTGTCAAGTGAACCCTTAGTTTAGCTATGCTTTATCTTAAATAATTGATAGTAGCCTCTAGTCCTTTGATTTATAAATGGGAAAACATGAAATAGTTCTTTCCAAGACTGATTTGTGGCTACTTTTTGAAGTTGGTTGACTAATTTATCCACCAGTACTTCCTACAGGAATTCGAATTCAGGGTAAATTCAGAAAATAATAAGAGAAACTAAGATGCAAAGGGGAAAGAAAAATATCAAGAAATCTTGGTTATGAAAAAAACACAATTGAACACAAAACTTACTTCTGCAAACATAGTAATCAGGTTAAAAAGGAAACACACTATTCGTTACATAGCTCATGTTCTCTGGGAAGCCTGTAAAATCATCAGCCCAGATTAAAAAAAAAAAAAAAAAAATCCCAGCTCAGTACTCCAAGAGGCATTTGACCCAGGGAATACTGGCAAAAGTACCATTGGCTGTATAATTATCAAGATCTTTCAATCCAGAAGAACTGCTGTCAAATCCAGGCTCCTATGATTTACTGTGTTACTTAACAGTTGGACAAGTTTCTTAATAGTCTCAGTTTTCTCATCTGTTAATAGTAGATGGAAATAATGAAACTTACCTAAGTTTTGCTTTTAATACAGTTTACATGAGTTAATATTTATCGTTGATCACATCAAGGCTTAGAGCAATGCCTCATTCATGGCTAAGGGTTATATTTGCATTTCTTTGATAAGCAAATGAATATTCTAAATAGCAGTTTTACAAAGGACATTCTTAAATTAGTGTGATTGAAATTATTACAGTTAATTATTGCAGTGCCATAAAAGCTGATCATTGTTTCGTAACTTAATTTTCTTTTCTTTCTTTCTTGTATTTATTTTTTTTTAAGAGAGACAGGATAGCTGTCTGCTGCTCAGGCTGAGGTACAGTGTTGTGACTCTATAGTTCACTGCAGGCTCGAACTCCTGGGCTTGAGCAATAATCCCACGTCAGCCTCCCGAGTAACTGGGACTACAGATGTGTAGCACCACGTCCGACTCACTTTTAAACAAATGTTTTTAGAGATAGGGGTCTCTCTATGTTGCTCAGGCTTGTACCTTAATTGTATATTGATTTCCTTCCCAATAGTTAAAAACCTTTTCCCAAATTCCCAAATGTCTGATGTCATTTTTTAAAAAGAAAAAAATCAAACTAATGAAAACATATTGTCTTCCACATCAGAGTACCCATTTCTTATGCTTGTTCTTCAAAATGTAGTACCCCAAATAACATATATCAGATTCCAATGTTTCTATCCAGACCTCAGTCAACTCTAAATTAGAGCATTTGTATAATATAAGTGCCTAGAATAACCTCACATAGCAACAATCAGCTGAACTAACCTATGCTTACATAGGGAGTACAAAGTTTAGGACAACCTGCCAACTAAATTTTCTCCTCCAAAGACTAAAAATTGCCTAGTTTTTGTTTGTTTGCCCTCATTGGGAGTCTTTAAAATGAAAAATTTTGGCTCCAGCATTTTTAAATGAAATCAGATCAAAAACAGTAGAAAAAACTATAGACAAAAACCTATGTATATGGAAAGACAACATAGTCTGCTACCCTTTATTTATATACAGCTTTAATTCTGTTAAATTGCTATACCACATTTTTATTTTTGCCCCTGAACTATGCTGATACCATATATTATAAATGAATGCTTTGTAATTCCCTTTAGGTTAACTTATTTAGCACTTACTATCTACATCAATAACGTTATCATTTATCTCAATAAAATACATTTTTTCATGTATGTGTATCTTATCTACACTGCTATGTTAGAGCAATTTTACAGAAAGACTCAGTCAACTGTTTTTATAGTGCTCTTATTTCTTAACGCAGTGCTTTAAGCAGATTTGGTACTATCTTGTAATAAAAATTATCATAGAGATAAAAGGCTTCATCAATAAAGTGTTATAAAATATTCCACTGCTGTCTAGTCATTCATTCATTAAAAAGCACTTTTAATGCAGTTTCCTTTCTCTTCTTCTAAATTCAAATACGGATGTTCTTTTTAAATTTAGGCCTTTGCACTTTGTCTAAATTGACCAAGCTATTATGGTCTTCTGTAGTTCTTAAACAAATATCTCTTTGGTGTCTCTTAAATCTTTTCTGTGTTTATAAAAAGGCTGCCAAGTGTTTTTAGTCTCTTTTCAGAATTTATATTATCCTAGTCTTTCAGTTCCTAATATACAACTCAAGAATTGGTGTTCATTTAGAGTACTGTCTTCATACTATGTACTTTAAAAAAGTGAGCCTATGTCTTAAAATAGTATATGACTTCAATAGGATAGCAGAACTAAAACTAGGATTAAAGTCTAGCATTCAGAAACACCTGTTAACTTATTCTCAATTTCTTGTAACTCAGGCTACAGAACGTAGTGAACTTTTACTTTTTTCTTCTTTGTTTATCTTTACTTGTTTTTCTTTCATATAATTCTCATAATATTTTTCATTTCTAAATAAAATTAATTTTGACAGTAAATTGAATATAAAATTGGATATACATACACTTAAGAGTAATGCAGAATTGTAGCACAATGTGTCTTGGGCTTAATGTTTTCATGTAAAAGGTTATTTGGTGGTAGATTTCTTTAGGAGCAGGGTCTTAGGAGCCATCAAAATAGTTAACTTGTCTCATTTTCACTCAGTTCAAATCTCTCATTTAGTTATAATAGAACTTAAAAATCTTATTTGCAAATCCATGATGCAAACTGGATGGAAGTTTATTTTGTAATGCAAGAGTGAGAACTTGACTGTAATTCATTCATTTTTATCATTTAAACTTTGATTAATTCTAAGAATAGTTGAAGTTACTGTGAGAAATATTTGAGAATCTAAAGAATTAATTTAGGAGAGTCTCAATGACCAAGAAGGCATATAAGATTAAATTCGAAGTGATGTAATGAAAACATTGTAATATATTTTGACACAACCCATTCATTTGATATATTGTTTATCATATCTATGTATTTCAGGAGGTCATAGTCATAAACTTTGAATATCCTTTTTTAAAATCTCTAATAATTGAAGTGAAATTAATTGTGATATGAAATAATAAAATTGTAAAAACTTAGTGTAGCTTGCAGATTATTAATTGTTATGGAACTTTTTGATTCATTACTAAAAGCTGATATGTCACTACCCATCTCCATAGACATAGTAATATGTGTTTTAGAGAAATCATCCACTGTATCTTGTAATAAGAGCCAAAAGATATTTTCAATAGAATTAATAAATTATTGCTTAGATTTCTTTTTAACAAAGCAATTTTTATCAAGACCTATCTGGCGAAGTACAATAACAACAATAGGAAGAAATTAGAATCTCTCTCATTACCTGCTTCTGTAATTGTGCGTACATAAAGTATGCCTGAAGGCTTTGGAAAGAGAGATTCTGCAAACTGAATACTAATTTTGTGAATATTGTAATTTCATGTCTGCCATCCATGTTCAAGCTGGTTGTGTCTTGAGGAGCAGCTGAGGCTTTATGGAAAACTTTGTAAAACATTCTATTTAGAAGCAATTCTTGTTCTTTGCATTATGTGCTCTGGGTATTTTTCTTCCTTTGTGTTTTATTTTGAGAGCATTTGTATGAAAACAAGATCTTTGTTTCTTACAAGCACATCTGCTCTTGCTGCTTATAGATTAGGAGAAGTCATCATCCTCTGTGACATCATAATCATTTCCATGGCAACCAGTTTGGCTTACCTTCTTTGAAAATGTAATAAAAAGTTACAGAACAGCAGCAAAGTGTTTATCTCAAAACAGATACATAATAACTTCTTAGTGATCTGCACCCACTGTGTGTGGCCCTTTCATTACAAGGCACCAAAGCTTTAGCCTATTGCGTTTAATTCCCTTAAAGTTCGTGTGACAATTCCTGTTACCCACAATTTAGAGAAAAAATAGAATGCTTGAAGAAACAAATTCTGAAGTGACCAACTTTATTGTACCTTAATGCCCTGTCACATGGCTTGGCTTAGTTCACTAAGGGAAAAAAATATGTGAGACCTTGGTGTTTTATGTCCTACTGTAAATAATTATACAGATTTGAATAACATCTGGAAAAATCTTGAAGCCCTTTACTTGAAATGATTTGATGAACAGGCACTACATTCACTCAACCACTTTAGTGCTGTCACTAGTGTGATGAAATGTGGCTATGAAAGACCTCAGAAAATAATCATTTGGATAGCCAGCCAGCCAAGGCTGCTAAAAAGCACTGGAACTAGGAACAGACTTCGTAGCATGTTCTACTACATCAATATTTGTTAAAATTATGAATTTTTAGACACAATAGTCAAGCAATCCATAAAGAAATATTTATTGAGTACTTGTACTGGGGGTCGTGTGTGAAATAACAGTAGTATAGACACAATATCTGACCTCCTAAGCCTTTCTTTGAGATTAATGTCTAATTATTCCTGTCACAGTTTTTTTCCAGCACTACCAAAATGTTTTTAATTAAATCCTTATTCCTTTAAATTGTTCCATTTTATTTTTAAAAGCATATATGTTTGATATGAACCACAAGTAGTTCAGGAGAGTTGTTTAGCTGGGCCTCAGTAAGCTCTTTTGTGTTGAATACTAAGAACATTTGGAGATACAGAACTCAGAGGCAGCTGTTGACTGGGTGTACTTGCATTCAGAATGGCAGCAATGGGATATGTGATCTTGGACCTGGCTATGGGATAACGGAGCATGCATATGAGAAGAGATATCTGCAATACGTATGTCCTCTATTCCTTGCTGTGCCATCCATATATTAGCATTTTTAATGTCCCATGACACAGAATTCCAGTAGACCTATGATGTTAGGGAGTTTAGCAAATGCAAACCACGGTCACTCAGGCCTGTCATCCCAGCACTTTGGGAGGTGGGAGGTAGGAGGATTGTTTGAGCTCAGGAATTTGAGACCAGTTTGGGTAACATGGTGAAACCCTATCTCTACAAAAAAAATTTAAAAAATTAGCCAGGGGTGGTAATGTGCGCCTGTTGTCCCAGCTACTTGGGAGGATTGCTTGAACCAGGAAGGTGGCGGTTGCAGTAAGCCATGATCATGCCACTGCCCTGTCTCAAAAAAAAAAAAAAAAAAAAAACGAGTAAAGTTATCCATGTTACTTCTACGACTCGGTGAGCAGAGCACTGACAGCTTCTAGAAACCACGTTTTTCCATTGGAACCAAAACATGCTTTGGACACAAAAAGAAGTCAGGAGCATTCTAAGAAGCACAAAAGTCCAAAGAATCTTACCATATCCTTTATCTTTGGGTATATTTCCCTGTATTTGCCACCATTTACACTAAAATGATGTCATGGAAAGAAAGGGAATGATAGAGCAATTCCTTCTCCTTTTATTCCTGCCTTAGGAAGGAATAATGTAAGCCAAAGGTAGAGAGCATTGCTAGACTATGCACACATTGAGAAGCAAAATAAAAATAGCCAAATTACTTGTGTGCAGCATCTCCACTGTTCTGGGAAAAAGAAAATGCATAGGCATGTATAAGCTCAAGAAATACAAATTGTGTAAGTTCAGTAATTCTGCATGCAAGTTAAATACTATTGTGTCTGTATTTAAAACTGGCATTGCACAAGATAAAGATGAACGTTAAAATTAGATTTTCCCTTATTTAGAATGGCATTAAGTAACAAATATAAAACACCATTACCAGTCAAAATGTACCACAGAAGATAAGAGAAAGTTTTGTATTTTAGTACTTTTAATGGCACATCTTCCTTGCTTTTTTGAACTCTCTTACATTTTCAATTTGAACTGCAAATTATTTAGCAAGACCTCGATTGGGTGATCTATATTGTCTCCCCAGCATAACTGCAATAAAAGTTTCCATTCAGAAAAAGGAAGAATAGGATACACAGAGCAGTCAATGACCCATGGAAATCATTAAATCCTTCTGGGTAGGCACCGCAACTACCCAAAATGTAAGGTAGTTTCTCGTCTGTTCATGATTCTTCTTTCCGTGGCTCTTGGCTACTGTCTCTAAGTTTCTTTCTTAACCATTACTGCCCTCCATGGCAATATCAGAAATAATTGTTGGGGAATATTATCTTCTTGGGGCTTGCACAGCTTTCATATGTATCTTCCTTCCCATGGGTTATTTTTAAGGCCTTTGTAGCCTAACACATGAGTTCTTTAGCACTATAATTTCAAAAATTTCTTAGTAAATTTCTGATCTATTTGCTTCCAGTTAGTTCCCTGTGCCAAGGTTTTTACTAGACGTAGTTACTCAACTCTCCTTACTCTTTGTTTTCTAGTCCTGTTTCTTCTTCGGCTTGATGGCAGGTACCTTGAGGCTATCTGAAACAATATGCGACAGTGGAAAAGTATCTCTTTTAATCTGATATTTACCGAAGGGCTGAGTTGTTTGAGAAATCTCACTGGCTCTTTGTCACTCAGGACCTTTTTTATTTGGGGTCCAAAAGCTATCAACTTTTCAACCATGTAAGGCCCTTGATCTCTGAACTTCGTTCTGTCCATTCTGTGCTTGGAAATCAGCCTGAGCTCACCTGAGTGCATATATTTCTTGCTTAAATTGTGGCCAACTCACTGTCACTCCGACAGTTCCAACTGCTTGCCCTAGAGCCACAGACTCAGTAGATGTGTGGTCTGCTTTCCAAGCTCTCCCATGACAGGTTTACTGAAAATCTGCTGAGACACAGCGGAACACTCCAGACATCCAGGCTGCTCTATCATAGCCTCACTTTCTGTTGGCCAGCCGCTAAACTAATGCCACTTATTTCTGGATATTGTGATTATAGTAGCACATGTCAAAGTACCAATTTCTGTACTTAGCAAGGTGGGAGAGCTACCATAACCAAACACCAAAATCTCAACGTCTTAATATACTAAAAGTTAATTTCTACTCACATAACATTTTACTGTGAGTTTATAATGAGTGACGCACCACTCGGTAATTCAGAGAACCAGGCTCCTTCCATCTTTAATTATTTTATTTTGAATGAACAAAACTTTTATTTTTGAAAATCTTGGTTTAAAACTTTTAGTTGCAGCAATTAAAAGATCTGTTTAGAAGTTTGGTTTGGCTGGGCATGGTGGCTCAATCCTGTAATCACAGCACTTTAGGAGACTGAGGTGAATGGATCACTTGAGCTCAGGAGTTCAAGACCAGCCTGGGCAAATGGCAAAACCTGGTATCTACGAAGAATACAAAAATTAGCCAGATGTGATGGGTGCGCCTGTGGTCCCGGCTACTAGGGAGGCTGAGGTAGGAGGATCACTTGAGCCCAGAAGGTGGAGGTTGCAGTGAACCGGGGTCATGCCACTGTACTCCAGCCTGGGTGACAGAGTCAGACCTTGTCTCAAAAAAAAAAAAAAAGTAATTTGGTTTATTGTAATGCTTGGATTTAGTGCTTGTCATAGTTAAAGACTTCTCACAATCAGACGTAGAACTAAATGAAAGAATTATATATTTGTCTGCACTGAAAACATCATGATACTGTTTTCAATCCTACTCACCAATTTCTACAAAGATGATTTTGAAATTTGACTTATAAATTTTAGTTTCCATCTTTATATGTTAATAATTCTTACAAAGTAATCAAAGGATTGGATATTTTGTTTTTGACAAATGCATTTCAAACACACTGTAATATTTTTGGCATGTCAGAAAATTCCATATTTAAATTTTTTAGCTATCAGAATATGAAAAGTGTTTTTAAAGATGGCAGATTTACTTACATTGCGTAAACTGTAAAAGAATGTTCTAGTAGAGACCATCCCCAAAATCCCTTTTCAAAATGTATATTCTTTTTGAAAGTAATTACTGTTTCACTTATTGTTAAAATATGACCTCTACCATTAAGGAATTGATTATTTATATTTTTGCAGGTATCTATTAGCCAGTATAGATAGCCACTGGCTACCACAGAAAATGTCACCAACCAAAAGCTGACAGTCAAGAGAGCCCTTTCTCAGGGCTAAGGAGAAGGAGTGAAAAATAAATCTAGAGGGGCCAATGAAAGATATCTGACACACATAAAGTCAGTCACACATGGGTGAACTGTAAGAGACTGAAAGTAAATAAAGGAATGAAGGTGTCATTGTCAAGCCCTCCAGTTATGGAATTCCTCCATTTCCCTCAAAAAACCTCATATAATCATATGTGAAAAAAGACTATTAGAGTCTCTAATGGGACCTCTTTTCTAAACAAACTGAGAAATGAAGCAACATGTAGCATATGAAGGCAAATTCTCGTGTTTAGTATTATGAAATCTAGATTAAAGAACGTAGCTTAATGTAAGTGCCAGATGGGCCTGCTACAAAGACCCCAGATATAGCAAACTTACTCAATCCATCTAGGTGTTGCTATAGAGAGGCAGTGTCCCCCAGGGAGAGGATGGAATTCTGGTAGTCCAGGGAGAGGACTGACAGTATTGGGTTGGAGGGGTGGAAAGACCAAGACTTTGCCTAGGAAAGTCCCTTCTAATAAGGTTTGTGAAAACGATGTTCCCTTCTACTGAAGATTGGCTAATGAGCAGATCTAGTGAGGATACCAGGGTCAACTCAAATACTAAATATCAATAAAGTATAATGTATTTCTTTTTAGATAAAAATAAATATAAGTTCTAATATTTTCTTTCTTTAACCCTGAGAGATTTTTCTGCAGACCTCTTAGGGTATACCGCTTTTGAAGCTGTTGGGCTGAAATGTGCACTATTGGACCACTATTGGCAAGTTTTGTTCTAGTCCAGTTCCTGGTAATCATCCTGGCCAAAGGTGGGAAGAATTTCATACTGTGGGCAAAATTTGCCTCAAACACTATTTTGACTCTCATCCAGGTGCACTGGAAGCTGACTTAGTCCCAGTACCACTTCCAACCAAGCTCCAGGCCTATCTTCCACTGAACATGTCTTCTAGCTCTTTGTGAATAGCTAAGCATCAACATGTCATCACTGCTTAATTCAAAACTGACTGCTATTGACAGTGTGTCAGCCTTATGATTATATATGAAGGACAATATATTATGTCAATGTACTTAAGTCTTTATCTCTCATGAAGGTTGGAATGGGTTTTATTTTTTATCTGATTGACTCTCAGCAAATCAAGCAAGAGGTCTTAAGAAGAAAAAGTAGAAATACCATACAATTCAGTTTATACAATGAATAGAATTTTCTGTTCCTACTCCAATGGCTTCATAGTAAGAAAAGAATTTGAAACAACAGAAAGACTAAAATGGGAGACTAATGGCATTTATGCTGTCTTCTATCCTTTTTTTGTTGTTAGAATCTATTTTTTTAAGTAAACTTTTTAATTTTAGATTAGTTTTAGGTTTACAGGAAAAAAGTTACAAAAACTGTACAACTAAACTGTACAATTCACTGTCAGTTCCAAAACCACCTTTAAAGTTTTTTTTTTTTTTTTAACTTGTTGGCTGTTCACACTCCAGTTCCAAAACCATTTTTAAAGTTTGTTTGTTTTTTTGGTTTTTTTGCTTGTTTGGTTGTTGGGATTGGTTTGCTTTTCATTTTTTGAAATCACATGCGTTTAATGTTACTTCAGGGCAATAATTTCAAGATTTGTGTAGGAAGATAACACTGCCATATTCCAGAGATGTGGGGTAATAAAAACACCCTACTTAGTTAGAATAAGAATTCAGAGCCATGACCTCTGGTCTTCTTAAGTAAATACAAGAGAGTTTAAAGCTGCCCTCTGGGCAAATATTTTAGGGGCTGATGAGCATTTAGCTTCACTTAAGATATAACTTGTCATCAATATACCGAAGTGACTGACAATTTCTATTTACTGTTTAACACAAATGAACCCAGAATCCACTGAAGTCCCTTGTCAACTCCAGGACAAAAAAGGAGGTACATCTTGAGGAGTAAGTAGAACAACATTTGAAAGTCTAAGAAGGTCACCAGTCTTTGGATGAGTCTGTAGTAGCTTAGACGCTTGTTGCCCAATAACCCAAAGAGGAGAATAAACAAATTCAAAATGAGGGAGAGTGACTGTCCCTTTAGCACTTAAAGCCCATGCCCTTGGAAGCAGAAATCCTAAATCTCCACCAAGAAACTACGCTGGTGCTCAATAAGTATTTGTTAACTAATTGACTCTGAAGAAACTTGGTAGTTTTTACTCTGTATAAAGAGTGAGAAGTGGCCACTGAGTTGCCTAAGAACACAGAGAAGGCTTAGGAAGAAGAAATTTATTCTCTAGCACTGTATTTACTAATTGGGGTTCTCCAGAGAAACAGAATCAATAGGAGATCGATATATTGATTTATTATGAGAATTGGCTCACATAATTATGGAGGCCAAGAAGTCCCTCCTTCTACTGTATGCAAGCTGGAGAACCAGGAAAGCTGGTGGTGCAGTCAGCCCACTGGGTTCCATGGATGCAACCCATCATGGATAGAAAATATTCAGAAACGAAAATTCTTAAAAACAAAATACAAACTAAAAAAATACAGTATAACAACTATTCACATAATATTTACATTTTATTAGGTAGTATAAGTAATCTATAAGTGATTTAAAATAATCACTTATTATTCAGATCAGATGGCTGTAGATGTGTGATATTAGTTCTGAGGCCTCTGTTCTGTTCCGTTGGTCTATATCTCTGTTTTGGTACCAGTACCATGCTGTTTTGGTTACTGTAGCCTTGTAGTATAGTTTGAAGTCAGGTAGCATGATTAGGCAATCTTTCAAACCTCTCCCAAACCTGTGGTTTCCTCATACTTGTGTGTCAGACTCGTGCATTGTCAATAATATGCATAGTGTGGCATTCACTGAGTGATTGCTCAACAAACCTAGTATCATTTTAGGTAATGGAGAATCACTATAGACTTTGGATGAGCAAAGCAAATTAAGCAGTATTGCCCATGAAACAGGTTTGGTATATAAGATGGAGTCAAGAAATTGAGATGGGAAAAAGAAAAACCGAAGTGATTTCAAGGTAGGGGGCTGCACTGTGGAAACCTAGTTTCTTTGAGATTGAAGCATTGAGGAGTAGTTTACAAACTTAGGAGGTTGTAGCAAGAGGTGTTAACTGAATATTTAAGTTTTATGTGGAAAGGATGACATGATGGAAGCTCTGTATGGAGAGGGAGAGCAGATACAGTGAAAGAGAGACAAGTGCTAAGCAAGTTTATGGTCAAAGAAGAAAGGGATTAAGGCTTAAATCTTAGTGAATCTGAACCTTGTGAGGATACCATTTGCAAGGAGTTGGTCATGTTGCTGGAGAGACGTTATGGAGAAGACACATAGCCTGGTGGATTTAAGGAAAGCCAAGAATTTTAAATTATTTGTGTCATGTGAAGATTCAACCAAGAATTTGACATTGTTAAGGATAGCAACCAAATTTTAAATACCGGGAGAAAAACATGAGGCAGATTATGAAATTCTGAAAATAACAAAGAAGGGCCAGTCTTTCCTGGGGGATGAAGACAGAGAGAAAGGTAGAAATGCAAAAAGGCTGAAAAGTGGTATATCGTGATAGCTAGACATCAAAGAATAAAATGGAAGAGTAAGTGTGAGTGAAAAATCTGGAGATCCAAGAATCAGTTATTTTCTCTTCTTCCCATCAAGTAGGCATGAGAAAGGCAAGCAAAGGTATAGTTTCTGTAAGACTAGATATATATTGTAGTATTTTCTGAGGAAATCCAGTCTCACTTAAGGAGAGTGAGTAATGAAATAAGGTCAGAAAATGATGACTCCAATCTATTTAACATTTATTTTGTGACAATTATACACAAGGAACTATGCCAGGAGTTTAAGTAAGTGAAATAGAAGTTTTACAAGACGTAGTAGAAAAACTGGACTCACTGTGGGAAACAGAAACGTAGAAGGGTAGACTCAAACTTGGAAGTTGGGAAGCAGTAGCAGGGGAGTTTCGGACCTCTGCTAGAAAGAGTGAATAACAGGAATTTAGGAGAAGTTGGTTCAGAGGCCTCTGCAGAACATCAAAGATGTTTCCAAACAAGGGATATCAAGCCTCTCCACAAACATGGACATATAAATCCATTTCAATGTTTGGAATAGACTGTCTCACTATGAATTAAGCACCCACCTTCATCCATGAAACTGACCATGTTTCAGTTTTGAAAAATTGACTTTCAGATGTTAGTTGGGGAAAGGGCAAGATGAAGGGGTGATTCTTCATAGAATGTAAGAGCAAAAACAACTTTGCTTCTAAAAACAGCTTTCTCTATTTGAAACAGAATACTTACCTGGGGGATTAGAATAAACAACATTTCATTGTTTCTTCACTTCAATTAATTGAATATAATGATGTCCTTAATTTACTAAAAGACCTTGAAATGCTTCTTGAAATCACAGAGAAAAGTGTGAATTGTATGTTTATTTCCTGTTCAACAGTCACCTCAAATGCCACCTCTTCCAAGAAGGCCTTTGTATGGGAAGGAAGATATGTATGGCTGCATGGAATGGGGCTGCAGTGGACATAGTTGGTTGCCTGCTAGTATCCCTTCTACATTACCCTCACTGTCAAACAGCCACATATTTTGGGTAGAATTAAGCCAGTCCAGTTACCCTAAGATTGAATCCTGATTAGCTGATGCCAATCTGACTGACACAGTCACAAGCCCCCTTACAGCAGAGATAAGTTCATAGATAGGGCATGTGAATCAGGGAATAAGCCAACTTAATACACAGAATTTCCCTGGTTAAAGAGATTAGTCAAGGGTCAGCACAGGGCTTATGTGGTCAAGTTAGGAGGAAGCCCAAGACTTTAGTTGATGCTTTGGGTAAGAAATTTAGTCTATCAACCATTTTCTCATTCTCTCATGCCCACCCACCCTCTTATCATGGTTGTCATTCCAATGTGTCATTGCAAAATTGCATATTCCAAAATACTAGTCATTCTACAACCACAAGGTTAACCAGGCTTGCAATAAACTTACCACAATAGAAAGAAACTTAGAGAAACAAAACTGCTCCTTGGTGAATACCATAGAGCTGCTGGATCAAACCTTGCCTGCAACTTCTACCGCTAGTGGTCTTTTGAGTTTGTAAGTTCATAAATTACCTTTCATTGACTTAAAACCAGTTAAATATGATAACTGAGACACCTTTCTGAATTACCTTTGTACTCATATTTTATTTCATTTTTCTAAATATTTTATTTTTCCCATGTATTTCAATCTTACCACATATTGTCTTGCACTAAATCTATTTACCTACATTTCTTATCTTTTCTCACACACTTTGAGCTCCTTGAGGGCAAGGACTGTAGTTTATGTATTTTCATATTTCTCGCAGCTTTCATGATGTCGCTTTGCATATAGCCATGCTTAATGAATATTTGTAGTATGAGTAAATCAAACTTGTAAACTTGTGCATTTTATCTCACTACCACCATGTTGTAGATAACACATGTTAATAATTTAAAACTGTTGAATAAACTGAATATAAAACCATCATTGTTTTATTATTTAATTTTATTATCTTGAGTAAGGGGGGATTTGCATTAAGATTTGGGTACACTGAAGATAGTCAAAGGCCAAAAGAAATTTACCGACTGGGCGTTGTGGCTCATACCTGTAATCCCAGCACTGTGGGAGGCTGAGGCAGGCAGATAACAAGGTCAGGAGTTTAAGCCCAGCCTGGCCAATATGGTGAAACCCCATCACTACTAAAAATACAAAAATTAGCCAGGCATGGTGGCTGGCACCTGTAGTCTCAGCTACTGGGGAGGCTGAGGCAGAAGAATCACTCGAACTCAGGAGGTGGAGATTGCAGTGAGCCGAGATCATGCCACTGCACTCCAGCCTAGGTGAAAGAGCAAGACCTAGTCTCAAAAAAAAAAGAAGAAAGAAATTTGTCTTGCTTTTAATTCAAGTCTTGACACTTACTATGCTTCATCTTAATATACTATATCGTACTATATTTACTTTATATATCATATATATGCATCTTACTATATTTGATCTGGGCAGAATTATTCATTTCTCTTGTTCTCAGTTTTCTTATCTATAAAATGGTGATAAAAATAATATCAATCTTATAAGATTGCTATAAGGTTTAAATGAGTTAATAAAACCAAAACACTCACATCAATGTCAGATATACTAAATACTTAATAAGTGCTGGCAATTTTTCTTGTTCTTCTATGATATTGTTGTTATTGTTGTGATATTATTATAATTATCATCTGAGTTGAGAAATACTTGTAGGGTTTTTCATGTTAAAAACGTAGATTTTTTAAAAATTAATTTTTTATTTTAACTCACTGTTTAATACAGTTAATTTAGAATTATCTAATTACTTTTTATTGTAATTTTCGTTGAGATAATTGTACATGTACTCACATGACACTGTGAGAAATAATACACAAATGTTCCTTGTATACTTTGGTTTCTTCAAATGGTAACATTTTGTAAAACCATAATATAATATTCAACCATATTGATGCAATCCAGCAATCTTATTCAGACTTCTCATTTTTATTTGTACTCATTTGTGAGTTCATGCATATGCATGAGTGTATAGTGTACATGCGCGTGTGAAGTTCTTTACAATTTCATTTCCTGCATTTTTGCCTGTATGTGACAGTCAAGATACTGAACAGTTCCAATAACACACCCACCTCTCATCCTTTCTGTACTTACTTTTTGAACTCAAAATTAGTTGTGTTTTTTAAATAAATAAAAAACAAACCAAAAAAATCCTTATGAATCAAGCACCCTTACTGCTTGCTATTTCCACTGCTAGCTTACAAAGGTCCAGGTTCATTTGCTAATGGTCATACGCTTTTGATGCAGATTTCCCTGGGCAATGCTCATTAACATGCACAACCGACTGTGTATCTTTGTGCATGTATATATATATTACTGTAGTATCTCTATACATATTTATCTCTCTGTCTAGAATGCAATCGAGAATACAAAGTCTCATTAATTTACTTATTCCATACTCTCTAGTCATTTATTTGAATTACAAGAATCTATTCATTATTATTAAAGTCAAACTCATGACTTTGCTGTCTAGCTCAGTCACTCCAAGATTTAATTTCACCATCTATATATATCATTTTACCCATGTTCATCAGATGTATATGACATTAAAGTCCATTTGTGAAAAATATTAAAATATAAGCACATGTGGTGTTTTATTTGTATTTTAAATATGAAATGCTAACATACATATAAATATTAAAAATAAAATTATTTCTAGATTATTAATGTCTTCTAAGAGTAAAATTAGTCAGAAATGCCTATCAGTCAACAATCGTATTGATGAAGGTATAAAAAATTACAGAAAACTGGAAATTTATGATAACAAAGGGTAAATGTGGCAAGACGAACTCAGAAGGTGTGCTGTACATGCTTTAAATAATCTCAGTGCAAAGGGACTAGGCATTCAGGAACTACTTTGGAGATACTTGACCTAGCTATGTTCCCTTCCCAGTCATCTGCTCTGACAGCTGGCCACATCTCTTGAGGTTTTCTCACCAGGAAATGGAAATAAGCCCATTATTTGCAAGAGATTAAATATTGATCAGAATTTTATATTTATTTCATATTAAAATCTATATGTAAGTGCTTCATTATTGAGTTCAATTTCTGTATGATTGTTCAGTTCAAATAGCAACACAATAGAATTTGCTTCTATTGTAAATTCTAAAAAATTAGTAGTACATCATATACAATGACAGAGATGAGTCTTTGTATGAGATTTAGCTCTAACCACAAAATAAGTGTTAAGTGAATGGCCAACATGATAAAATATTGGAAGCAAAATAACTGAAAAGAAAACGATCATAGGTGCTGGAGTCAGAAGGCAAGAGCGCCTGGCTCTGCCGAGCGAAACATTCAAACTCTCTGGGGTTGGCTTCCACATGTGCAAAATGACAATAATAATAGAATCTACTTTCTAGTTGTTGTGTGGGTTAAATTATTTGATACGTGTATTGCACTTAAAATGTTCTCAAGTATATAATAATTATTTCAATAAATGTCAGCTATTACTCAATAAGACGTATTTTCAATCGTAATCTCAACTTTTATTCTGAGTACCCACCCTGATATATAAAACTATATTGAAAAAAAATCTTTCATAATTGTTAAAGCAGCAATATAAGAGATCTTGCTATAATACTCAGAGATAACCAGGGGCAATTAGCTGATTTTGTCATTAGAATTACTTCTTTATCATGAGAATTAACAGTGAGCAACATGTCTGGTTATGTACAACAGAATGAAACTCATAAAAGTTTGCTACCTAAAGTGGGTTTTTAAAATGTATGCTGAGAGGGCAATCTACAGAGATTTCAGAGTTTTGCTAAATATTACAAGTAAATATTGAGTATAGAGGGAAAATCGAGAATGGGTATATAAGCTGTTAGCTTTATATGATATTTCATTTCTCTTTTATCTCCTCTGTCATCATTCCTCTACTAGACATTTCCCAGCACCTTGCTATCTGTTATTGTTATTGCTTATTTATCATACACCATATTTAATACCAAGCATGACATTGTATTGATCAACCCATTATGCCTTTCCAGCTTGTCCATCTACTTGATTCTGATGGCTTTACACATTAGCTCTTTTGAACGATGTTGTAATTGGATTCAGAGTCTCCTGGTGCATACTACTTCTTGAGAATATATTAGGCACTTCAGTAAGCTGCTTTAGTTTTTTCTGGGCAAACAACAGTAGATTTTGCTTTTATGCACTAATTACTCATTCTTACTCCCTTTTGCAAGCTTTTCTTCTTCTGCCTATCTCTTACCTGTTTTCTTTATGATTCTATCTTACATTCTTTTCAATTCCTAATCTTCATGGTCTGCTTAGATGAACTTTTCTTCAATAGCTCCAACTATAAGTTATCTACTGAATAACTAAAAAGGGTAATGCACCAGACTTTAGATCTCTATATTGAGTGTATCTATCTGGCCTTAGGATACTTCTAAGCGGATATCCTACTGACATCCAAACTCAACATGTCTACACTGAACTAATCGTCTCTCCAAATCTGCTAGTACTTAGAACAGAGAACGGCACCTGTGAATTACCGTTAACTCCAGTCTGCTTAATCCCCACAGTTAGTCAGTCACCAGTCCTTGATGAATCTATTTTATAAATAACTTTTTACTGGCCTGTCTTTCTAATCTCTGTGACAATCCAATTCCAGTCCACCAGCATCTCTTTCTCAGGTTATTGCAAATCTTAATAAGTGGTTTTCCTTCATCCAAAATATTTTCCTGGATGCTATCAAAACAATCTTTCTTAAGTGTGAATCTAATTGCACCATTATTTCAATTAAAACCCTTCAATAACTGCTTGCTCTGAGAATAGAATTGAAACTCTTTGTTGTGACTCCTAGCACTATCCTAGGAGTCAACTTATTTACCGGCAAAAGCATAAGTTTTGAGATTATATGCCTGCATTTAAATCTGAACTCTTCATTCATCCATGCATCCATCCATTCATTTTTGAGTAACCACTTTGTGCCTAGCATAGTTCTTGCCTCTGTGGATACACTGATAAAGCCTCCCTTCGGGAACTTTTATTTTCGAGGCATAAAATAATTAACAAGAGAAGAAGTATAGTACTTCAGATGATGACAAAATGTTCTCGAGTGATGGTTGTGATGAAATTGATGTGCATATTTAGTAGTATTCAGAAATATGGAAAAAAGGGGGTAAGTCTTCAAGGTGGAGGTGTATTAAATAGACTTTTATTTTCTGCAGTAGTATCATTGCAAAGCTAAGTGTTTCTGGAGCACTTTATGTTTGAAAAATGTATTAATTTTTATTATCTAAAAGAATCTCTAGTTGCTTTGTGGAAGAGACAATGAGAAAGCTAGAGTGGAAGCAGGGAAACAGTTAAGAGAATGATTTGCAATTCTTGAGGGCAGATATAAAACTAGAGTTGTAGTAGTAGACATGGTGAGGAGTTGTCTGACTCTGAGCATATTTCGAATGTACAGCTATAGGTCATCCTAATGGATTTGAAGATAGGAAAAAGAGAAGGATGACTTCAAGGTTTTGACTTGAGAAACTGCACCTGCTGGCATTATTTTTTGAGATGGGAAAGAATTAGGGAAGATCCTATTAATATTTGGATTTCAAAGGAGAGAACCCAGAACCTGTTCTATTTCAGATGGCTGGTACATGTCCAAGTGAAAATATCAGACAGGAAGTTGAATATGAAAGTATAGCATTCAGCTGAATAGTTTGGTGTTGTCCATCATTTGCATATGGTTTTAAAGCCATGGGCTAAGTGAGGATACTCAGGAACAAGTGTTGATCAGGGCATGCTAATAAATGTTTAAGGAATTACTCTCTTCTAAAAAAATGTATACATACACACAAACATACACACACATACATACACATATATGTATATATCAGCAGATTAGTCTATCCCTCTAGATAGGACTCGCTCAGTCTAATTTGCCAGCGTCCCTTCTACCCACTCAGCTATGCATCTGCACTCACATGGAACCTTGTCACTCATCTATATTACCAGTCTCTTCCTTTGACTTTGGAGTTTGTTAATCAGCAGTAGTCCTTCTTTCTAGGTCCTGTCCATTTTATTTATTTACTCCATGCTCTATTACAAGCTATTTGTCTCAATGTCACATGGCAGATGAAATCATGTATCATTAGTCCCAGCTTCCTTAGATCCAGGCCAATGTCAGTCATGGCAGGGAAAGGACAAGCTGGAAAATACTGCACTTTCTAAAGATATTTCTCAATGCAAATAAAGATTATTCTTCAACCGCTTGAAATTTTAAAATTTCTTCTTGTTGAACTGTGAAGCTGACACACTGCATATAGCTGCTGGGTTGTGGGTGCTCAGGAATTATGTTTTCAAGGGAAAATTACCAGGTTGCCTTGAATAATAATACACATGTTTGTGGCATCTTCTTAGAGAAGGCAATAGCAGTATGCAATGAATATCAGTATATTAGCTTTGATCAGTCCTCAAAGTTGAGAGCAACAGGTCAAAACATTTTCAAAATCCTTTTCAAAATATGGTAAAGAAGACTCATTTTATCTTAATTTTTTAAAGTAAAGTGATAATTTCATATATAATAAAAAGAGCCACAAAATTTATTACGGAAATGATTGAATGTGGAAAGATTATACACTGAATAGCCCATGAACCCGGTTTGTCAGGAAGGGATTGTAAGGGTCAAAGGGTTACAACTGGATGCTAAACACTGTCTGAATTAATTGCCCCCTCAATGAGGGCATAAGATTAGCTTTCAACCATATGCCATAATTTTTTAAACGATTTTTTTCTTCTCTGGAAGATGTATAGAGTATAACTAAAAAGCAATAAAAAATTCCACATTAAAACCAGAATCATTACTTTGTAGTGAAATAGCAGTCATAATTTCCTCTTCTAAAATTTTTATCCTTTTCTCTGTTCTCTTTGCTCTCTCTGCTCTACCCTCTTCCTTTGCATGAGTTTACATGTCTTGTGATATTTTTCTTTTTCCCTCAGAGCATAGACACAATTTCCTGTGTGGCACTCAGCATCTCCAAGACCTAGGATGTGCCTTGAGAGGTATGGTACTATTTTGAGGTAAGTTATAACATAAAACTGCACTAGCTGCCTCGTTTGTGAAAAGTATACCAAATTCTCAGATACGTGGTAAGCAGTTACTGGTAAAAACACAATCCTAATGGTTTTCATGATTGATGTTTGCAAAGCCAGAAATAATTCTGATCATGTTGCATCCCAATTATAGGACTCTAGCAGTGAGAAAGGATTTTGTACTTTATGAGGTTTAGTAGATATTATATTTAGACTTTTTTCTGTAGTAGAAAAAATACTTCAGAAATTTTTTCTTGTACTAGTTTGTGGAACATTAATGAAATACACACACACAGTTTTACTTTTATTGGTAAGATTTCAAGAAGGATGTGACAGATGATTCTCATGGAATATGAAGATTTTTCAGCTAATCTTTAAATTACTTTCATTTTTAATTTTTGTGGGTATATAGTAGGTATATTATATTTAAGGGGTACATGAGATATTTTGGTACAGGTGTGCAATGTGTAATAATCACAGCACGGGAACTTTAAATTACTTTTAAAAGGAGACATCACTTCTCCATTTTGTTTACCTTTTCCAATAAAGTGTAAGACTCAGTGAGCACTCTCTCAGTTATTTGAAAAATTATTTTGTCTTACTTTGGCATAATTTTTGGAATTAGCTTTCTGCAATGCTCATTGGCCTACACATTAATTATAAACTGCTTGACCTTAATTGATTTCTCATCCATCTATTAGTCCAAATTCATATTTCGGGTTTAAATAACTTAAGGAACATGATCTGACTCATGAAAAACTTCCATTGACTTTACTGGAGTCTGTGAAATTTTGTCAGACATCCAGAATCGAATTCATTGCTACATCCCAGAATACAAACTACAAACGAGAAACTGATGAACTTTGTACCACGTAGCAGGGTAATGTTCTTTTAATGTTTTTCCTGGTTTCAATAAGATTTCTTTATAAATACATAGCATTTATAATGACATTTAGATTCCTGGTAGATAATTATTCACTTATACTAGAGACATATGCTGAATGATTTTCTTACATAAAATATTAACATTACCACTTGTTATTATCATTATTCTTAGTTTCCTTTAAATTTACTTTTTAGGCACCCCAGTTAAGTGCAGCCTATGTACAGAAACAATAAATTTTTGCTGGTTGTTTATTCTTAAAATATCTAGGCCTAGTTTTAATGGCTACAGTGGATAGCTGAAAAATTTTCCTCATGTTGTTGGAATGTAAGATGAATCAAAAGGAAGTTAACAATTCCAGAATGATGGTAGCATAAGGGCACATATTCTACTCCCGAACAAAAACGTACTTCTGTGATCGGAAGTAAACCAACGACAGGTACAGTGCAGTGGGATGCAGAGTGCACAGGGGAGTAATACTGACGTCGGGAATGATACCAAACACAGACCACAAATCTTAAAGAAGTTCTTCCAAATATGGCAGCATTTAGAACCCAGATACCATTTTTTTTTTTTTTTTTCCTAGGGTAGCACAGACTTATAGGAAAGTGAGTAAATTCTGGGAAACCATAATATTAGAGAGACAAAGGTTGGCACTGCAGGCAGGCTCTGAGGAATGATGGGGACTTGAGCTTCTTTCCCACCAGAGTTCAACAACATTCCTAGGCCATGCTGGCATCTCTGGAATGTAAAGTGAGCACTCTGCCCCTCCTCACTTTGCTTCTCTGATCTGACATTTTCGTAGTTACCAAGTTCCCTCAGATGAAGGAGGGGAGAACCCTAATTTGAAGAGGGGAGGCCTGAAGTGGACAGGAACAGTACCAAGGAGACCAGAGGAGGCAAAGCATTAAAAATTGAAGAAACAGCATAAATAACAGAAGACTGAAACTGAGGTGAGCGGGGAAACTCACACTCTGCAAGCAATTAGCCCAGGTTCCAGTCCTAGTGCACTGTTTACTTACTTGGTATGTGCTACCAAGCAAGTTTCTTAACCTGTTTGTGCCTCAGTTTTCTCATCAATAAAATGGGTATGATAACCTACATGTAGGAATTAAATGATAATATGTTATTTATATAACAAGAGATTATGACAATACCTGGCACATACCAAGAATTCTGTAAATGCTGATTGCTTTTATTAAATTAAGTCATTTAATACATTTACTTTAAGTTATTAAATTAAATATTGCTATTACTAAATCTAAATAAAAATGAGATTAAACAACTTATGGATTTAATAGACAAAATCTCCAATGACGTCAAAAGTCGTCTGTATGATATGTAAAAGAGAGCTAAAATAATGCAACTCAAAAGGTAATAGCAAAGGACATTATGCTAGAAACGCTAATCACTATTGCGTAGTCACATTCACTCCTTGTAATAGTATCCCAACAACAGGAATAAGGGCGGCGTTCTTTTTCCTCTGACTCTAGCCCACCTCTGGCTACAGCTGATTGGATCAAGGACAGACACTTGACCAAGGACAGTCACACTGTGCTTTATGTCCCGGCAGAAAAAGGCTCTGGTTAAGATCAATTTTTTTTTTTTTAATTTGGGTAATTAAATCAATGAGCTGAACAGAAGTGTGAATCAGTAACTCCTTGTAGCCATAAACGAAGTACAGTTGAAAAAAGAACACAGGAACTCAAGTTTGCCCTGGGCTGCCTGGTGGGAAACAGACCTGGATCTGCAAAGGTGTTATGTATCTCCGCAGAGGAAGCCTTCTCTGCCCCTGGTTTCGGCCCTCAGAGCCCTCAATGACAGCAGTAGCGTCTTCTACTAAGCTATGTTTCTATGGATAAGGTTGGGATCCTGACAGTGAATAAGGTTATCCTGCAACATGGGGAGCTGAGAATTCTTGGCACCCGAGCCTCTCTGAGGCAGTTACCAATGCAAGCTCCCTCCCACATGTGAGGAGACATCCCTTTTTAAGTCCATCCTGTGACCAAAGCTTGGAATGCAGCACTGGCTTTTGGAAATAAGCAAAGACAGATTAAGGAAGAAAGGGCCTTTACTGTGAGTTCTGACTGATATTTCCCTTCAGGGCCTTGAGGCTTAAGCCTTTCTTTCTAGAAGAATGGGGAGGGGAGGAGCTAGTCCCATTTGTTGCTAAGCGACTAAAGCTTTCTCGGGTCACGTTTGCAGCTATTGAGAATCAGTGACAAGGTGGATGTAGCGATGCAGGGAGAAGCCTCTCATTTCAAGATTTCTGGTTCTGTATTTTAAACCATGGAGTTCCCAAGAACAAAACTGATTGGAAGTCCATCAAAGTTCAAGAATGGTGTTTTTAGAAATAAGCCAAGCCTTAGAAGGAGGGATAAGTTTCAGACTTAAACCAACACAGCAGGGCATCTTATCTTCCTCTGCAAACTCCAGGCCCAATACAAAGGATGCTAAGAATAAATTTAACAAAAAATATACTCAACCTGTATGAAGAAAAACACACAAACCAACCAACCAAATGAAGGGCCTGAAATAATAGAATGAGTGGAGAGTCATGACATGTCCTTTTTGGAAAGACAGGCATTGTAAAGATGTAAATTTTCTGTAAACTATTTGTAAGTATAACAGAGATCCCTTTTGTATTTGACATGACAACATAACTCTCATTTATTTGGAAGACTAAATGTAGGACTATCCAGAAACACTCTGAGAAAAAAAGAATAACAAGTAGGAATTTGCCTGTGGTGTATTAAATCATATTGTTAAGGTGTGACAATGGAAAATGTGATAGTGTTTGATACCAGCATCAGAGTAAACAGGCAGATCAATGGAAGAGATTAAAAAGTCCAGAAGCAAACCCAGCTGTAAGTCCCTGGGAATTTAGTATGCACTATAGGTGACATTTCAAATCAATGTACTGAATGGGTTTTCCAAAAACATGTTTTGGAACAAATGGCTAGTGTTTGCAAAAATGTAAGAGAACCCTGCCTCCCACTAAATTATATTTTGAAATTTCAGGCTGGGCACGGTGGCTCATACTTGTAAACCAGAAAAGCCAGCACTTTGGGAGGCCAAGGTAGGAGGATCACTTGAGGCCAGGAGTTCAAGACTAGTCTGAGTAACATGGCGAGACCCTGTGTCTACAAAAATATTTTTTTAATTTGCCAGGGTGATGGTGCCTGTCTGTAGTCCCAGGTACTTGAGAGGCTGAGGAGGTAGGATCCCTTGAGCCCAGGAGTTCTAGGCTGCAATGAGTTATAATCACCCACTAGACTACAGCCTAGGCAACAGAGCCAGATCCTGTCTTTAAGAAAAATAAATCAAAACAGAACAAAGATTTGAATGAAAGAATAAGATTATAAAATATGAGGAGAAAATTCAGATTAATGATGCTATAATCTTGAAATGGGGAAGTATATTAGTCTGCCAGGTCTGCTATTAATATAAAAAAAAAGCCCTGTGGCTAGATGGAAATTTATTTTGTCAGTTCTGGAGGCTGGAAGTCCAAGGTCAAAGTGTCAGCAGGGTTGGTTTCTCCTAAGGCCTCTCACCTTCTCCCTATGTCTTCAGATGGCCTTTTCCCTGTGCATGTGCATTCCTGGTGACTCTTCCTCTTCTTCAAAGGACATCAGTCATTGGATTAGTGCCCCACCCTTAAGACTTCATTTAACCGTAATTACCTCTTTAAATGCCCTGTCTTTAAATAAGCTACACTGGCATTCGGCTTTCAACATATACATTTTGGAAAATGCAATTCAGTCCATAACAGGAAGTATTTTCTAAGTATCACCTCAAAGACAGACCATTCATTGATCTTACTAGAAATCAAAATACAAATCTCATTTTTTATTGATTTGATTTTTTTTAAATTGATGTCTTAGCATAAGTAACAGTATGGGGATACAGGGCATTATAGGTACTCTCCCACACTGTTGGTGGGACAGGACACAGATATAAATACTGTGCAGGGCAATCTGGGTTTTGTAATATACTAAAAGAATGTGTTTGCTCTTCATTTCTTAGATTTTATCCTAAAGGAGTAGTCCAATGGGTGAGTAAAAATGTATATACAAGAATGTAAAATTGTATCAGATCATGAAAATAGGAAACAAATTTGGTGTTAGTAAATAGGGAACGCAATCAGCCAATTAAGATACCAGTTACCTAGTAGAATACTCTTTAGTCATTAGGGAAATACACAGTAAATCAGTTTTCTGGGAATGGACCTAAGATCTTTAACATGTTATGATAAGGGAAAAAAATAAGTTATAGTATGTTCCCATTTATGTAAAAAATATAAATAGAAGTATACATGATGAAAAATGGTAATATATGATCTGAATTATTTACATTGAGCATAGAATATTTTGCTAATCAGAAAGGCAAGCTATTTTCATTTTTAAAAATAACCATTTATAGAAATGAAAAGCATATTCCATATATAGAAATACATATTTAAAAAGATAACATAAAATGGGAGTAGATAAAATATGTTTGCTTGATGAGGGGGCTCAGCAAATGGAGGAAAAAAAGTCCTATAATATCTATCAGCTTAAACATTTGGGAGACATGGACTTAGAACTTTCCTGGGAAAGTTTTAAGCTATCTGAAGATGGAATGTCATAAGTAAGAAGGGCCCCTTGACACTTGATGAAGAAAGAGTTTAAGAAACGTGGATAGTAGAAGAGGAACACCCTGTCAAACTCAAACTTTGTCCCCAAAGTGTTTGTCTTAAAGTGGAAGTCTATCCCTACTACGTGCAGAGTTTCAAAACTGATAAACAATTTAGGATTAAAGAAAGTTTTAAGTAATTTCTCTCTTTTATAATACGTGAAGGACTGTTTTCTTACTACTTAAAGCGTTGCTTCTGAATTGTTTAGTTTTTTTAAATGGACTTTTTTTTAATCGACATTTTAATGGACATATTTAAAAGATTAAATATGTTCATACTACTTATGGCACAGGAAATTCTTTGTTGACAATCTGTATTATACCTAATATGATGTGATTTTTTTTTTAAATTTCACTTTTTGTCTTTTTACTTCCTAACAAGTAAAAAGTGTATTTTAAAATATGCAAAGTTCAATTTTTACAAACTCAATACTCAGTCTGTTGTGTTGATCCCACAACATACTCATGATGCTAAAAATTCTAGGCTGGCATTTCAAATGGGAGTGAAACAGCATACTGCACAGTTTCAACAAGCCTAGTGCCAAAGGATGAAAAAATATATTTTCATTTATCCTGAGTCCATTTAAGCACCAACATGTATGACTTTAACATTTAGTGTCGAGAACAGCATCAACAAGTAAGGGATGATTACTGGATTTTGTTTACATGTCCTACTCCCTACCATCCCATCTTTTTTGTTTTCCTTTATAAAAATGGTATATGCAGGTATGGAGCCATACCTTCACTTTGCTTTTGTATCTGTCGAATGAAGAGTTTTAGCACTAAGGGTACAGAAAGAAAAGGCTGAGAACTTCGTAAGACAAAGAATAAAGTGCAAAGGGAGTATAGGCTCTGTGGAAAGTGAACTTCCAAAAAGTTTTAAAGGTGAAAATTGCTAAGTACAGGGGAATTTTTGTATTCAGATGCTTCTTAAAGGCAACCACTGCCCTTTTCTTCCCCTAACAAACATCCAACACAAGGGCTTTTTTTTCATAGAATGTATTATTTAATTCATGATATTATGAGTCAAGCACTGTACTGAAAAGTTCCATTATGTATGTATATCACTTTTAAGAAAGAAGTTGTCCTTAAATACATTTTATATAGATCTAAAATTAGTAAAAGTATTCAGGAGAAATCAAAGCAATGTTGGCTATTGAAGCATTAATATTAAGAAATTAAAAAGGATGCAAATTTAGAACAGTAATTTAAGCAATCCAAAAATAATTTAATATGATAAAACATACATACTTTTAGGTTATAATTGAATAAAATTGGAAGTGAGCGCTTACAAAAATTTTGTGAATATTTTGGATATATGTTTAGTCAGTAAATTGAATATGAGTTAAATGAGCACAAGATTCAGATTACTTTGCCTGTTTCTTAAGAGATATATTAGTGTTTAAATAAACCTCACCACTAGTAAATTTATTACAACCATTTTGCATTAAAATAACTGGAAATTACAAAATAAAATTTATATTATATTAAGACAAATGTATGTAAAGAGAGACATTTATATATATTTGTATATCTTTATATGTATCTCTTAAAGTGGAATTCTATTCCTAATATGTATATCAGAGTTTCAAAACTGATAAACTGGTAAATATATATATTTATAAAGGTATATAAATATTACATATAAAGGTATATAAAGATATATACCTTCATATATATCTGAAATGAGGTCTTGCTATGCTACCCAGGCTGGACTCAAACTCCTGGGTTTAAGTGATCCTCAACGCCTCAGCTTTCCAAGTAGTTGGGATTACAGGCATGAGCCACTGCACCCAGCTAAACATATTTTTAAAGAAAAATACTTAAATGGAACGGCCTTCATAGATCAGTTTGGTACATTTTTTAACATAAAAATTTGTCTTTAAGTTTTAGAAGATCACAGTTTCCGAATCCATTTATAAACTGCTTTTTAACGAGTCGCTTAAAAAGCTTTCCACTGAATGCTCTTTTTTTATGTGGTAAGAATGTCAGCAACTTTAGACATTTATGATTAGTCTTTCTGACTTTTACTACACGCATTTAATATACCTAACTTGTTATTTAGGATGCACCCTTGCCCTTTAAAGGCATTCTCAAGTGAATATAGATATCTATGGTTTTTAGACTGTAAAAAAAAATTATGATTTCTTCTTTTAAGACAGTTGATAAAACTGCTTTATAAAAGTGGTAAAATAGAACCTTTTAACAAAAGAAAAATTTTAAACTTGAGAATGTCACAAAATATAAAGGTTAGATAGAAATAACTGTGATTATGTATTATAAGCACATTTCCAAGTACCAGTGAAAAAAATCCCAAATGAAATATTTAAAAACTCAAAGTTGTTCCTGAGTATCACTGGGTTAAACAGAATTCAATATGTAAATCACTACATTTTCTTCTTCAATCTATGAAGTAAAAGCTCCATTACTCCAATCATTTGGGAATGTAACTTTTCATCTTTGGTTCTTACTTTGTATTTACATACCAATTTACAGTATTTAAAGCCCTCTCATATATTTATCTGATTTTAGGATTATATAATGTTCATTTGAAATATTATCCTCATTTTTTATGTGTGGATGTTGAGTTATTCATTCCATCTATCAACATGTGTTAACCATGTATTAACTGATCTTTTTATTTATTTATTTATTTATTTAGACAAAGTTTTTCTTCTGTCATCCAGGCTGGAGCACAGTGGCACAATCACTGCTCACTGCAGCCTCAACCTCCCAGGCTCAAGTGATCCCCACTTGAGCATCTCAAGTAGATGGGACTACAGGTGCGCACCACTACACCCTGCTGACTTTTGTATTTTTTGTAGACATGGGATTTCACTACGTTGCCCAGGATAATCTCAAGTGATCCTCGGCCTCCCAAAGTGTTGGGATGACAGGTGCGAATCTCTGTGCTGGGCTTTAACTGATTTTTTATTATATGACAGACTTTAAAGATTCAGTAACAGTGGTTCTGGAATATGAGTGTTATAAAGATAGCAGTAAATACGGGGTGTACAGAGAGTACATACGAATGAAAACACATGCAAAATGGGGTCAAGAAAGGCATCTCAGAGAAGATGAGGCCTGATTCAAGTATCATAAATAGACATTAGACAGATAAAAATGAGCAATAAAAGGATGTGACAGTGTTTGCAGAGCAGCCTGGGCATGCCACCAAAGACAGGCTATATTACCCATCCTGGGAACAACTAAAGGACTGACTATAGAGGCCCATTTGGAGTTGGGGTGGGAAAGCGCAGAAGAAATGGCAAGGGGTGAGCTAGCAGAGATATCCAAAAGGCTAGATAATGAAGAGCCTTGTGTGCTATATTAAATGGACCTCACACTGAAGAATATGGAGAACCAGAGAAACACATCAGACACATCAGATTTGATTATTTGAATGGTTTGGAGAGGGGGCATTGTGGGTATTGAGCCTTTTAAAGAAGCTAGTGTAATAAACCAGATATTAAAATTCCAAATAAACAAGATGCTAAAGTTCTAAAAGAAGGTAGCAGCAGTAGAAATAGAAAGAGACTATGTTGGGCTTATTCAAGAGATTAAAATATTGTTTAATCTGGAGATATATTCTATAATTCACAATGTAAATAAGTCAAAATGAAAATGACATGTGAACACTTGTGTCAGCTATCTAAAGTAATTGCTAAACTTCAAAAAACTAACAGGATTTTTAAAAGGATGAATGTATAAGAATAGCCTTGAATATTTCTTAAAACAAAGCATATCAGATGACTGTAACTGGGTAAGAATAGCCATGAATATTTCTTAAAATGAACAAAGCATATCGGAAGCCTGCATTATATTAAAACATAATGACCATACAACTGTCATCATAAAATAATATGATTCTCCTGTAGAAAGAGCCAGCTTTATGGGCCAGATATCCAAAACAACAGAAACAATAATATGTTTTTGTATGTCTAAAAACATTATAAGCAAAATTAAAAGGCAAACAACTGGAAAAATACGTTCAACATGTAGGAAAGATAATGGGTTTCTTCATAACTTTAATTTAAAAAGATCTTTTGGAATTACATGAAAACTGGGTATAACAATGACAAAGCATATAAACTTTTCTAAATATAAACAAGTGGGCAATAAGCATATTGAATAAAATTCAAATTCAGTTTTAAGCAGAATAATAAAAATTACAACAAGATTACATCATTTTAAAACATATTGAGTTAAAGAACAGTAAAAAAAATGACACCAATCGTTAATGAGTATGTGGGGAAATGGCCACTTTATATATTCCTCATGATAGCAAACACATTAGAGGGAACTGCAAAATCTTTCTGGAGAGCAATTTTGGCAATATGCATCAAAGCCTTAAAAATGTGCTTTGACTCAGCAATTCCAGATCTAGGAATTTATCCTAAGAAACATACATTTGTGAAGAAATTTAGCTTCTTAGCCTGTGTCCTCCAAAAGCCAAACCTGAAACGAAGTCGCATGGATGAGTCCTTTACTGGAATGTCAACCCCAAGCAGCAAGCACGAGGACAGGGAAGCAAAATGAGGAAGGAGAGAGCCAGAAAGGGTGCATTATCACTTCAGTCACCATCATGGGCAAGAAGTTGCCTGCTACTGCAGGATGGTCGGGGAAGTCATAGGAAATGTGTCTCAGGCTTTCCATCTGAAGAAGGGGCACATTTATGTACCTTTTCTCATCCCCCATTGGAGAAAAGTTAGCACATTTCCTGGTTACACAGGAATGGCTCCTCCCTATCCCTCAATTCACAGCATCCCACATCTCTGCTTGAGGGCCATTCTGTCAGATTCTGATGTGAGGTGTTGTCACTTTGCACATGTCTAAAATGGATCAATGCCCTTAAGGTGTCTGAAATACAAGACTGAGAGGATCTGAAGTGGTGCATAGGAGATATCCAATAAAGACCATCCCATCCAACACAATGATCCGCTGTGTCCCTCATTTGTGTGCATCTCCCTTACTATGTAATGGAGACTTTATTTTTGGTCAGAACAAGTTCCTTCACTTCTTCCCTGAAAGAGGAGAGGTACAAGTCAAATGTGCCAGAGTCTCCTTCAAGGTGGAGGACAGCCACAGCCTCTGCAAAGACTTAACATAAGATGATGAGTGAAAAATAAAACAAAACAGAAACCTACCATCTCCACAGATACAGCTGCTCCTGAGATTGTAATTACTATTTATGGTTTACCTCCTTCAATATCAATTCAAGATTTTCCTTACCTTGGCCAGCACTTGGCCCCCAGAGTGGAGGAGATCCAATGTAATCAACCTATCAAGAATGGCTTTCTTATCTCCTCAAAGAATGATGCTGTAGCATGTTGATCTCTGCTGCTGGCAGGTTGATCATTCAGCAGTGGCAGTAGTTAGGTCATCCTTGCTGAGAGGGAGGCTATATGGTTGAGTGCACGTACAGACTCCAGCATGACAACTATCATTTCTGCACTACTATGGCTAAGAAGAGAGAGTCAGTCAGTTGATATCCACAGGAAAAGTCATACTGTTCTTTGTAGTGGATATACTCTAGTATGCACAGGTGTTAGACACAAATCCTCATGCTTTGTGCCCAGTGTGACAGGTCCAATCACATACCTTTTTCACAGATTTGTCATTGGTTTTATAATCTTGTCCTTTTTAGATCACCAAAAAACCAGCCTAGCCATTTGCCAATGCCTAGGGCTCCATATATATCCTTATCCTAGATCTCTTTTCCTTCCATATGAATTGAATGCCAAATGTACCATTCACAGTCTTCCCACTGGAATAATTTCCCTTTACCACTGGGAAATTTGGGTCATCCCCGAGCCATGTTATAATGCAACACCAGTGCATTCTTAACTAACACTAAAATATCACTGGAACCTAATGATAAAGTATTATTGGTACAACAGAGTGGTTGACATGGAGTGTCTGGGTCACATGTTCATATCTTTATTTCAAGAGGATGCTCCACCATGCCCAGGTCAATGGGCCCCTACAAACTTTACTGATGTGGTAGGCTTCTGAATTTTTATGGAGTTTTTCTGGCAATCTTTGACATCCATGGTTCTTTCTAAGAAGTCCAACACACTTGCCGTTTGCTGCGCACCTGGTCCAATTAAAGTGACGTCATCTCTATAACAGATCAACCAGTGACCTAACCTTGGAAACCTTATAGTGTCAATTCTTCTGTGTTATATTCATGGAAACAGTCAAACGCCAGCAGTGGGAGAGGAATTAGACTCCACTTCTTGAAGAGAGAGTGGTAAGTTTCTAGAACAACTTGTGAGGTAAGAGATGATGTGGCTATCTTTGAAAAATACAATCATCACATGCATTCTCTGGACTCATAATAAATATCCATTGTTACATTCCCACCTCCATGAACATTTGGACCACTTTCTCAATCTATTCCAAGAAGTTCCGGCTTCTACAATTATCTCTTTTGCTCTAGGTCAAGTTTCAAGGAGTCATCCCAGAAGAGTATTAGGATCACATCCATAAGTTCTGACACGGCATTGAGTCCTGAGTTTTGGTTGAGAAACCTCAGATCAAAAAATTCTCCCCTACCTAGACTTTTATTCCAACACTCTCATCTACACAAACTGACCATTCCTACATGGTCTCCTAAATCCTGCTAATATTATTAGTTAGTTCTTGCAATTCCATGCTATTTAAGGTATTTCTTCCAAGAGCAGAGACTGCACATAGTAATTATTCAGAGATTTGACCTTGGTCATTGGCCTGGAGGCAATGAGGTATTTCAAGGGTAAGTCTTGCATCATCTTGCAAGGCACTAGCCTCAGATGAGGTCATTGCAAGTTCTCCATGCAAGGGAAGCCTCCTCTCCTCTGGCGAAGAACCTACTTCAGCAAAATGGAAGATTCAGGAAAACGTTGGAGTTTGTGATTCTTGGGCTTGTCTACCCTAAAGTCCTCATTTCAGTTCTCAATTCCAACCCTTTACCTATAGGGCACCTGACTCTGATCTAGAAGATCTATCCAGATGCTGCATCTTAATCCAGTTTAAGCTCTGCCATTCTTATGATTGTATTCCGAACCCAGTGTTCAGTCAACTCTGCCCTGTAGCTGAAGGAGACAACTTTCTCCTTCAAATCTTCCACATAGGCCCTCTGGGTTTCACAGTTTGTTAGCCTTGATGATTGGCTCTTCTGAGACTTCATTTTCTTTTTTTCAAGGCTTCCAACACACTTAACAAAAACTAGCCTATACCAAAATGTTATAGCTGAAGGAGAAAGTCTTAGTAATTGTGATGCTATTGAATAACAGAGGTTCTTACCACCAGCAGGGGAGGAGGGTGTTCTTATTAATGTCTAACTGTTAAGTAATCCAGTTTCAAAACCCTTTTCTGAGGGTCTGCTTTCCAAGGCTATTGCTGGTACCATCTTTCATGATCTGTTTTCCCCAGAGAGAAGAGCCTGAAACAAAAGTTTTATGTATATGTTATTTATGTGGATAAGTAGAAATGAGGGACAAGGGAAGCAAGGCAGAGAAAAAGGGAAACCACTATGGATAATTGGTTGCTAAATCCATTGGGACCATCTGAGAAACCATATAAAATGCGTATCAGGTCTGTCCATCCCAGGAGAGAAAGGTAATAAGCATGTTTCCCCCAGTTTTCATTCCCATTGGTCAAAGTTCCACCCCATGGGCTGTGGACACCAACAGGTTCCCTAAAGTCTAATGTCTTAGAGTCAATGGAAAATTCCTAGGATGAGGGGAAAGAGGTTAATCACAAGTACCTGAGCCAAGAAGGTGGTCAGAGCTTTTGCACTATTGATGGTCACAAAGTGTCTGAAATAAAGACATATACGGTCAAGAGGATCTAAAGGAGTACTTAAAAGGTGTCCAGTATTACAGTCATAAGAACATTCATCTCATTAAACTAATAAAAATGATGTAAATTTTCATCAATTCAGGATTTGTTAAATATGTTGTGGTATGTCTGTTCAATGAAACACTATGAATCCCTAACCAAAATAATAATAATAATAATAATACAATAGAAGAATATATAATGATACCAAAATATTCACAGTGCATTTAAAATGGACGAATCTGGCTATATTGCCAATATATGACCTGATTTTATAAGACCAATTCCTTTTTATCTAAATCAATGTTTTCCTCATTATTAGGAATGAATGAATTTTATGTACCTCTTTTTATCTTTTCTTTTTTTCTGTATGTCTCACTATATTCTACCGGAGTTCTACTCAGGCTATAAAAGACATTATTTCCTCGCTAGGGATTATTCCTATCTTCCTACCAATAGAGAACTCCCATCATAACGCTGATTCTTCCTTTTTTTCTCCTTCCTCTTCTCTCTTTCTCCTCCTTTTCCTACCCCCTCCTCCTCCTTCTTTATAGGTATTGATTCACAGAATAGAAGATGATGAATAAGTGTTTCTTCTGGATTAAAGTCTCTATTTTTGAAATTTCTGATCAGTTACCTTATTTATTATAATTTATTTTACAGAGTCTATAAAATCAAAAACTGTTAGATTAGGATGAATTTAGAGGGAATCCAATTCAACCTTTTACTCAAAAGAAACCCCAGCTATAAGGTTCCGGACAAATGATGGTGCTACTTTACACTTAATTTATTAGTCTTCAGACACAAGAAGTTTACTATCCCAGGGGAAGTTTTTCAAACAATATGTTTGTCTCTTAAAGTGAGGACAATCTTGAGTACAAAGTAATTTTAAAACCTTAATAATAATGACAGCAATCACTTAACATTGCTCGTACAATGTGCCAGGCACAGTGCTGAGCACTTTTCAATTGTTAATACATTTAATCCTGACTCTAATGCTATCATGTAGGCACTATTCATATCCTTATTTTACAGACAGTTTAAGTAACTTGCCCAAGGTCACATGATTAGTAAGTAGCAGAAATGGGGTTTGAAATCAAGCCATCTGGCTTCAGTGTCTGTCCTTTTAAATGTTACATAAAGAAAATAATTTCCAGAGCTTCCACTTTTATTTCCTTTTTTCTCATTTGCCATTGCTCCTTTATTTTCCATAAGACTTCTGTGATCTCTGGGCCAAATGAGATTCCAAAAATAACAATTTTAATTTCCAAATTGAGGGCATGATTTCTAAATGGACCAAGTTATTTTTGTGAACTCTACATAAAATTCAGGAACAGAACTTTGGGAAGGAACTTCCAGATGGCAGTAAATCTTCGCAGTTCAGTAATTAAGCCTTTTGAGAATGTTATTCTGTGATGGAGCCACTGCCTGATTAACTGTACAATATCAATTATATCAAATGGCACTACTTTAATTCTGTCAAAATTTAGAGAAATCTGACATGCTGACACGAGACTCTGTGAAGTGTGATAATGAGCTGCCAAGTGTCATAAAGTGCCACAGGGGGGAAAACACCCATGCTTTCAGACTAAAGATGATTTTTTTTTTCTTTATTCACATTAGGGCATGCTTTATTAAATCTCATGAACATCCAGATGCACACACTTGTCCTGTTTGAAATGGACACCCTAATCTTTTTTAGTTTTTATGAATGAAGTTCAAGTCCTATAAGCCAAATTTACAGAAGAAAATAAATACATTTTTGGTGGAAAGAAATTATAGGTCTAGGAAATTATGGCCTTATCCATTTTGTCCCCTCAGTCCTGTGAAGCACGGTTCTCAGGAAGTTAACTTGAACTTTCCAAAAGTTAAAAGTTTGACTTGCCTAATTTTACAGTGACAGACACTTGTCTGGTCATTAAGGACAAATCCAGGCTGTTTAAAAAGCAAAACTGGAGTTATCAAGTGACAGGATCTTTCAACAAAGTTTGGCTTTCTTGAAAAGAAAGGCATGTCCTTTCCATAAAAATCAGGAAACTTTATTATAAATACAATACCTGTCATCAAATGTAATAGTTTAGTGTTTCATTAATGAAGTAATCAGAATAGTTAAAGGGCACAGGCCACTCTGTTTTGATTTTTCCATCATTACTTTAATACATTATTTAAATTTTTTAATTTTCTGAAATATCCTAAAGGAGACAAAAGGAACTCTGCATTATGACTTGGACAGATGTCTGAGTGTGCTTAATGAGCACCTTACCATGAAGATTTTATTCTCTTTTATATTTTTGGTGATTGTCTCTTTTTGAATGTCTACCATATATGTCCTTCTTGACCTCTTTTTTACCCCTTTTAAAAGTACATTTCCAGTTACTTTCTGGATATTTCCATTAGGAAATATCCCAGCACTCCTTGAAAGTCAAATGTCTAAAACCCAAGTTTTTCCAGTACCCTCCCAAGCAGGCCTCTCCTTCCCTCTCCTTTGGTCAGGAGAATCATCATTTTCCAAATCACTCAAGTATGAATCCTCCAATTCTTTTTTATTCTTCTCTATCTCACTCACTTCCAACATTCTATAGACTTACAACATATTCGCAGAATCTTTTGAAGTCAATTTGGCACAAACATTAAAAAAAGGAAAAGGTTTTCTTTTTGAATCACTGCTTTCAACTAATGGTCAAAACTTTGCTAAGTGTTAATGACATTTGGAGAAGTTTCCGTCCTTCTGGAGCTCCTTGCACTGACATTGGTCAGTGCCCATGGTTATCTCTTATGACTGCTTTCTGCTAATGTTCCCCCCTCTGGCAGGTTTTCTTATATACCAGTAAGATAAGTAAGATAGTCCAAACCTGGTTATCTTCTATTTGTGTTTGTTAACTCAGGAAATTTAGGCATCCCTGCCACGAAAAACGTTAAAAAGAAAAAAAGAAAAACAAAAGAAATGAAAAGCTGGCTGCTGATATGTTGCCTCCTTGTCTCTGACTTATTACTATTATTTTCCAATAATACTTTTTCTTGGTTCTGGTAGGCTCAGGGAAAAACAACAAATCCATTGACTAAACTGGTTGAGATGTCACTTTCTACTTCCAGCAAGTACTTCTAATTTTGAATGAGTGATTTCTCTTGAATTCCTCTCTTGTTAGTCTTTGGGAAGGGAAATGCCCCTCCCATCCCATTGTATTCTTCCACCTATGGTGGGGGAGGATACATGAAAGCCACCATACTTCATTCCTCCTGTGTTTTTTGTTTATACAGATCATAAGGCAGGGTGCAGCTGGGATGACAGTTGGGTTGAAGAGAGAGGATTGCTGGTTCATCTGCCTCTTATCTTCAAAATAGGTATTTAGTTCTTACAATATACTCAATTATTGCTATTACGATATTTAGAGAATAAGATTACTTAAGGCTTTTTTTCCCCTAAATTTTGGGTCCTAGTTACCAGTTCTGGGGCAACAGAGAGGGTACCACTTAAGATCTTATTACAAGTTACCAAATTGTCTCAATATTTCCTTTGAGGTATTCTTCACATTAATAACAGGGTCAAGAATGCCATCTTAAGAGCGAGCATCAGACTGTGTGTGTGTGTGTACTGGGGTCATGGTACCTTGTAAGAAAACTCTCAGGTGTCTTAAAATATAAGATGCATGTCTGGTGTTGGCCATCCAATCTGTATCTTTGCTTTCTCTTAGGTATTTGTACCTATCTAGAACTTTGAGATCCCACTATACTCTTTGAAATCAGGAAGCACTTTTCAGTGATGGCATTTACACCGTTTTCCCAGGCCTCCATAGGCCAGATTTTACAGAGCTATTCAAAGATGCTACTGATCTCCTGTCTTGCATTTCTCGATGTCTTAAAGAAAGGAGCATGCTCTGGGCCCTCCTGTGAGAAATCACAGGAAGGTGGGTATGCAAGACACATATGACATATGTACTTCCACATCCCATCTTCGTAAGCTTTTTAAATCATTTCCTCTATATTATGAAAGAAGTTCTAGAATCTCACCCTCATTAACCATAATCCATCAAGGATCCAAGTTTCAGTTAAGCAAAAATAAAAATTAAATTTAAGAATTAAAAAAATCTGACTTAGAATCTATTGTTGAAGCTTGTACATTACACTCAGAATTTCTGAGACATATACCATACTGATAACTTTGGTCTGGTCCAGTGTTTTGTTTCATTTCATTTGCCTGACGTTGTTAGAATTTGTATTCCTCAGAACTTTGTTAATATAAATTAGCAAAAATGTCAGGGTTTATTAGGTGTGGCTACACTTTGTATTTTCCCCTGGGACATGCTTGGATTTGACTCTAGTTACGGGTCTGGAGGTGATGAAGACTATTGGAAGGTAAGTGTTGAGAAGAATGGGCTTTATTTTGCAAAGTAACTACCCTAAAGATGTTACTAAAGCCTACAAGCAAAATAATGATTGTCTTCTCAGAGAGGGGAGAAGTGAGTGTTTCTGCTGGGAAGAGAGGTTCGGAGAAATTTGACAGGGTCCAAGTTCCCAGATTTGTCTGAGTACACCAAGATGTGTTTATTGCATATTCCAGGGTTCATTCATTCCCTATGTCTAACTTTTGCATAAAGAAGTTTTGCAGTGTTATGAATTCAAGTTATGTTTTAGTAGGTAGTTAATGGTACTAAAAATGAACTAATGATCCCCTCTGTATAATGATTACCTTTAAAAATTATTAAGCAAGTAAACATGTTATATATTAAGAATATACATTAAAAGTATAGAAAAATAATACACCTCTTGATATGGTTTGGTGTGTCCCCACCCAAATCTCATCTTGAATTGTAGTTCCCATAATTTCCACATGTCGTGGGAGGGAACTAGTGGAGATAACTGAATCATGGGGGCAGTTTCCCTCATCCTGTTCTTGTGATAGTGAGTTCTCACAAGATCTGATGGTTTGACAAGGGGCCTCCCCCTTTGCAGGGCACTCATTCTTCTGCAGCTGCCATGTGAAGAAGGATGTTTGTTTCCCCTTCTGCCGTGATTGTAAGTTTCCTGAGTCCTCGCCAGAAGTGTGAGTCAATTAAACCTCTTTTCTTTGTAAGTTACTCAGTCATGGGTATAACTTTATTAGCAGCATGAGAATGGACTAATACACCTCTAAACAGTAAGTGGAGGAAAAAAGAAGAAATAAAACTTATCAGCCCACTAGAAAACAAGAAGGGTAGAAAAAAGAGGCATAAAAAATGCATGGTAAACAGAAAGTTCAAATAACATATTAGAAATAAATCCAAATACACTGGATAGCATCATGATAATGTATGCTAGTAAAATTTTTTCACTAAATGACAGATTTTCAACCTAGAGTTTCATGAAAGCCCAGCTGTATTCATGATACTTATAAGAGAGTCACTTAAACTTTGATTGCATAAACCATTCACTTAAAATATAATTGTACAGGAATAGAAAGGGAGATATCACAAAGTAATTATCAAAAACAATCTGGCACAGGTATATTAATATCAGAGAAAATAGACCTTAAGAAAATAAATTATTAGGGTTAATAGGATATGTAATTATAATAACTTTCTTTTTTTGTAATTTAAGAGAATTTAATTGAGCAATGAATGACTAGAGAATTGGGCAGCCCTTGAAACACAGCAGATTCATGAAGACTCCAGGGTGCCTCATGGTCAGAATAAATTTATAGACCAAAAAGATAAAGTGATGTGCAGGAATTGGAAATGAGGCACAGACATAGTGAGATTGGTTACAGCTCGGTGTTTGCCTTATTTGAGCGCAGGTTGAGCATTCAGTCTATGAGTGGTTGAAGTATGGCCACTGGTGGCCAACACCCAGCCACTGTTACAGGTGCATAGTATTAACTTAGATTTTTCAATTTTTGTCTGACTATTAAGCTAGGTTACAGTACATCAACAAGGACTCAAATATAGAAGTATGGAGTCCTTTTCAGGTCATATTTAGTTCCCTTTAACAATTCCCCCCTTTTGGTCATTTTCTCAATTTTGAAAGACTGACTGAAACTTCAGTCATTGATGTTACTATCACTATTGTAAATGTACTTATATGGTTTTGAAACTCACTGGGAAACAGTAGAACAGTGGCTTTTGCAAGGAGAGAAGGACTGAGTAGAGAGTACCCCCTTAATGCTGGAACATTCTGTTTACAGGAGAAAAACAAAACCTGGTCTATTCTAGGATCTGTGTGTTTTCTTAAAGCCTTAGTTTGATTAATGTCACATTTAGCACGAGTGACTCCATTTTAGTTTGGTTTGGTTTGTTGGGGGCTAGCGCATGAGCTCAGTCCAAAATAAAGGCCTCCCATAATTTTGTTTTTTTAAAAATTCCCTCTTTTTGGCCAGGTTCTCAGGTGAGTATCTGATCAAAATTTAGGGCCTTAGTGTCACTCTCAGTTACCATAATTTTGGATTTCCAGTCTCAGCACATTATTCATAGGTTATGGTGTCCTTGTGATCACACTTTTCTTTCAGCTTTTCTCATTCCAGTTGGAGACCATCTGACATTCTAGAGATGGCTGCTTGCAAACATTTAAAACCATTGATAAAATACAGTGCACCAGAGAGAGTATTATGACTATTGGGAGGATAGTACCAAGAGTTTGGCATATGCTCCTTAGCTAGAGTCCCTATAAACCAAACCATATATAATTAAATAGATTAAATAATGAGCCAGATGAAGAGTCTACTCGCTTGACTAAGTGGTCTTTTCATTAATCCCCTTCAAGTGAATTTTTATAATCTACATTTGATGTATTTCTCCATAGGCCACAAGTGTCAGTAGTTGCACAGGTACTTTTATGTTCAGCCAATTCTATTATTTAGTATAACTCTAACAAGAGAATTTAAAGTCTGTTGTGTATCGATAGTCTTTAAAGTAGAATTTTCTGTAGAACCTACTGTGAGGGTGACATTTCTAATTATTGCCTCTTTTATTCTAAACCATGATGTCCTTTTAGAAGAGTGAAGGCCTCCTGGCAATGTTCTCTTTAATCCATGATGTGGGTTAAGAGGATTTTTGACTGATTATGAGGCAATGCATGTACCACTAAAGTTTCTCACCTACATTGGGCATTCATCTTTTATCTATTAAAATAAAAGTTTAAGCCAGGCGCGGTAGCTTATGCCTGTAATCCCAACACTTTGGGAGGCTGAGGCAGGCAGATCATGAGGTCAAGAGATCAAGATTATCCTAGCCAACATGGTGAAATCTTGTTTCTACTAAAAATACAACAGTTAGCTGGGCTTGGTGGTGTGTACCTGTAGTCCCAGCAACTTGGGAGGCTGAGGCAGGAGAATTGCTTCAATCCACGAGGCAGAGGTTGCAGTGAGCCAAGATCACACCACTGCACTCCAGCCTGGGTGACAGAGCAAGACTCTATCTCAAAAAAAATAATTATATATATATATGAATAAACTTTATATATACTTGAATAAACTTATACATGAACAAACATATATATGTTTTTATATATATATAAGTTTATTCATGTATAAGACTGTCTGCAAAATTCTTCACAAATGAAAGTATGCCCTATAAGTGTACATAATAGACCCCCTTTTCATTTCTATTGTTCATAGACACATAAACAAGGAAAAATATTCAAAGATAAGAGTCTGGTGATAGTAGATCTTGGGAAAAGCTGTTCACATCAAGGATGTCATCTTCTTCTGGGTAAAAACTTTCCTGGTTAGTTTTAACTTAAGGGTTCCAATTAAAACCCATGAAGTGGGTTAAGAGGATTTTTGACTGATTGTGAGGCAATGCATGTACCAGTTCCAGGAAGGGTTTACAGTTCCAGGAAGGTGGAGGGACCCTTCTTAGTTGTGAGATTATGAACCCAAGGTTCAAGACTCCAAAGTTTTACTGTAGTGAGGATGGTAAGGACAGTCTTTCTCTGATGTTCTCAGATCTTTGGGTTACAGATTGAAAGGACTGCTCTCAGTGGACCATAGAAAGCTTTCTTTACCTGGTGAAAATACACTGTATCATAATAATCTGCTGTTATAACATCAGCCCTCTTGCATGAAAAAGCTTTCATACAACCAGAAAACATGCACTGAAAATGATAATTGAATGAAATCCCTTTATAAATGTTAAAATGGCCCATGAGGTAGTTAAATGTACCTGAAGCTTTGATTGTCTTCCCAGGAATATGGAACCAAACATTAGTTTTAAACCATCTCTGCAATTTATAAGTTACCACATCAATATATTCAATTTGGATTATATTATCTTTTCCATGACAAGTCATGGAATGTAGAACCTTTAATAACAAAAGTTTTAAGGACTCAGGAAGGACAAGGCAGCCATCCTCATTCTTCATGAGTCCATGCTTACCATTGGACTTATATCCACTTGAATACCAGTTGCTTCTCCAATTTAGGTGCATGGCACTGATAACTAATGGGTTATTGTAGGTATTTAGACTTAGACCATGGAGTTCATTCAAATTGTGTATTTAAACAATGTTTTGTATTAGCCGAGTTAGCATGATAATCTAGAGCTTGATTGTGAAAGGTTTGTTAAATACCAGAAGTATAAAACATCAGATATTATAAAATATACTCTTAGGTTGCCAGAAGTCATTCATTTATCCAAAGTGATAACTCACAAACTTTTCAAAGGAAGAAAACATTGTTCAGGTAGAGAGGAGACTCAGCTTTCTAAATAAGATCCCGTGGAGATAGCCACTGACTCTGTCTCCTTTCTTTCCCTTTCCCCCTTTTTCATTTTTAGTTTACTTAAAAGGTAAACAAAAACTTTTCATTATCTTTTAGTATGACATACAAATCCTTTTTAAAAGAGAAAACCAAATTTTGTGTTTCCATCAGTGTATTTTTCATGTTGAAGCTAGTTTTTAAATAACATTTCATAAATCGACTCATTTTAATTAGTTTGACCATAGGTAAGATTTTTATAAACCTTTTATAAACCCTTAATTTTTTTTTCTCAGAGCAGAACAATATTCTAAGAGAACTCTGTTGTGCTTCTGTTCCAATTTCCAATTTAAGGGAGAAAACCTGAATAATACTATTTTAACTTTAGCCAATATGTTCATACACAGAATCTCTTTTAATTAATTTTTATAAGCCATCCACAACTTGTTCAAACTTTATTTAATTTAAAACAATCCTTTAACTCTCTAACCTAAGCAAAAATTTACATTTCTCTACTTTCTTATAATCTCTTACAAAAACCACAGTTCATTCTCCTTATACTCCTTGCATGTAAACCTATTTTCTCAGTAGCCTCGATTACACATTACAATGTTAACTCTTGGCGACTTTTACTTTTGGTGAAAACTTTGGTAAATAACGGATTTTAATTATGTACTAGGTGTGGTGCCTAGGAACTAGACAGAAATGCAGATAAGGTCTGACTCTTTCCAGCATCTAACTCCATGTGTCCCAGGCCTTACCTAGCTGTAAAACAGGCAAGTTGTATAGTTAAGACTCATAGCGGCACTTTATGAAGCATTTAGCATAATCGCCTTTAAATTGTACGACATTTCTGGGATACATTTCTTTTCATAAATTGTTTCATGACTTACACAAACCATGTATGACATATTTAGACTTTCTGACTTGCTCTAAACATCCCTCATTTTAAACAACCAGTCATTTTACTTTAGGACAAGAATTTACCATACAACATCCTTTCTGATATAGTATCTCTTTGCTTTATAACCTTCTTTGCATAGCTAGGGGCCATGGCTAATCCCATATATCCCCAGGACTTATTTAGAATTTAATGTCTCCAAAATAAATTGAACAATTTTCAAAAGTCAAAGCAGTTTATGACCTTAAAGCATTCAGCAAACCTCATATCTGACCTGCATAATTTAGATAAAAATGTCTTTATTTTGTCAATAATCTTTAAAGCTGTTTTTATTTCCCCAAAATTACTAAAGTTACATGAACTAAAAGGCATTATAGTTTTATTTTGCTTGCAAAATATTTTATTTAAGGGCTTATTTTTAAGTCAACTAGTTAAAACTATTTTATATAAACATTACACACAACACATATATAATTCCCCAGACAGACAGAAGAAGATTAGTATAGTAATTGTAAGATTTTTCATTTGCCAGTTTTCAAGTTTCTTAATTGGTTATTGGCTTTTGGGTGGAGCCCTTGGTAGAACAAGGCTAGGAAAGGGGTTTCTGGTGCCTCCTGTTTTTCCAGGAAGTTACAGCTTGAACATTCACTTTTAATTAAGCTGACTTTTAACTATAGCACTCTTTAATGAAGTCCTTTCAAAATTTCTTATTACCTGATTTTAGCCAGGCCAAACAGCTGATATTTCTGGCTTTTGAACTTTACCAAAGGTAACCTTCCAGGTGCTCAGAGAAAGGAAAATTTAAGATAGTCTGTGGAGGAGAAGAGACTAGACAAGGCTATGCAGATACTAAACCAAAAGGGACTTACTTCCTAAGCAGGGAACCAAACCTGGACTACCAGTATACAAGGCCAAAATCACAGCTACTGAGCTATATAGCACAGGATCATGTCTATTGCCTTTCCCAGAAGGAGTCTAGAGTAGTTAATTTTGAGCTTGCAAAGGCTCTTAACTACTTAGGATAATTTTTACATAAACCCAAAAATTCCTGTGCCCTGGAAGGTGAATAACAAGAGAAAATACTGCCACATGGTTACAAGGTCAAGCTCTCAAGGACATAAAACAAGAGGGAGACCCCATCCAGTTCTTTTGTTTGTTTCAGGGACCTGCAGGAAAGTTTGTTATTGACCAGCTTGCTGAGCTGTCGTAATCAGTGAGCTTATGTGGTCCTAAGCCCATGTTTTATCCTAAGGTACCCCTCAACCAGAAAAACGAACACAAATACATCAGTTTAAGGCTCACCTTAGAATTATTTTTTGCATTAATCAAAACTTTACAGAAGAGATAAACAGTGATTTTTACCATTCATTCAACCACTTGCATGGAGAGAGAGAAGCCAGAATCTGACTGGCAAGAAATTCTTACCCTTTTGCCGGCATGCCAGGCTTCTAGGTTCCCTTTCCATGAGTAGCCCTGGTGACTCAGCTTGCTACACCATGGTGCTGGGGCCAAGTTGCATCATAAAGAAAAATTACCTTTTCTTTCTTCTGGCCAGAGTAAAATATGTGTGATAAGACACAGACATTAGCCACTCTGCTTAGCACCCAATATGAAACTTGCAAGGCTTAAATTTGCCCCTAGGCTTAAATAGGCCCCATCATTGTTAACCCAACCTCTGACCAGGAGCTTCAACTCTAGGTGTCTATGGAAGATGGTTGCCCTAAGTAATAGAAGAGATAAGAAAGGGAAAGGTGAGAGAGAAAAGCATTGCCTGTGGCAGGGTGGGGAAGGCAAAGTGATCAGGGAGGCCAAAGAAAGACCCACCCATTGTGGCAACACTGAAAAGTTCAGGTGGTTGCTTCTTGGTAGCAAAGGGATCTTTTCCAGCAGTCTCATCACCTCTCAAGTTTCCCCTTTTAGGGAAGAAAAAGCTCCCCATGTCCCATGATCCTGTCCTTGCCTAATCCTGTCACCCTTAGCTGACAACAAAGAGTGCAAGGCAGATTATTCCAAAGAGAATAGCAGTTGACATGCTGTAGTGCCAAACTCATTCTTAGCCAAAAGGGACTTTACCGAGCACCCTCATTTGTCAAATGTACTTTAATGCGTTGTTGTTAATTTGGAACATTTCACAGTAAGTTATCTTTAGTAGGATTTTTCTGTTTCTGTAAGACTTCACTGCCTCCTAGGCCTAATGTATAAGCCAGAAGGAACTCAGTTTTCCAGAAATTAAGGGTCCAATTTTTACCTAAAATACTGGCTTTACTCTCAGGTTCTCTCGATTAACTTAGCCAATTATTTTCCCTACCTAAACGTGCAAGAGAAATGAAACAAAGGGGTAGAACTCAAAAATCCCTGTGAATTTTCAAAAGACAAATGTTATAACCCCTGCAATATTACTACTTACTACCAACTCCTTTCTGACCCAGTCAGACGTAACAGGCCTCTAACTCCATCCAAGCCAGTTAATTCCCAGATCAAATCCATTCCTGGACCCAGTTCAGTTTCTGTTGTTACTCCAAACCCAGTTTGGATCAGAAATTTGCTCAAAGAAACTCAGAGAGCTCAAAATGGGAATCTGTGGAGCTCCGAAATCCACAAGGGAGCTTACCCATGATCCCCAGCAGCTCTGAGAGATCAGTGGACACCAGTGGGTCCTGCAGGTGCCTTGCGTGTTCACTCAGGACTTCCGGGGTCACTAGAAGATCAGACACCGCTTCTGACACCCTCTGATTAAAAAAAAAAAAAAAAAAAACTTCAGCCAAATTAATTTAAAGGGGTTTAATTGAGCAAGGAAGATTCCAGAATCACAGCAGATTCACAGAGACTCCTGTAATTATAATAAGTTTCAAATCACCAGAAAGATAAAATATTTCTCAGTCTGTAGGCACATAACAATGTTGGTTCAAAATATATAAAGTAAAAGTGGGCAGGTTTATATGAAAAAAACACAATTGGATAAATTAACACCTTGCTCAAAATCAATAAATTACGCTAAACAAAAGTAGTAATGATTAGGAAATTTTAAACAACACACTTAAAAGCTTATTCTATTGGTCAATTTATAGGCTCTCAAAAGAAATAGAGAATACACATTCTTTCAAGTGCATATCGAATATTTATAAAAATAGTCTACCCATCACCCTCAGAGGAAATCTCTCTATATATTAAAAAATCGATAAAAAATGATGTAGAATGATTTTCCAGATCAAAATGCACCTAATAAATAAAATAAGTAAGGAAAGAAAGATCTTACTCTTATCTTGGCAAACTAAAAAATTAAATTATAAACAACTTTGGATCAAAGAAGAAATAGTAATGTAAATTATGACGTTAGAATTGAATTTCAGTGAATACATTATTACACTAGAAATTTGTGGGATCCCATTATAGAATTTCTTAATTTTTAGATCATTATACATATCTAAGAGAAAACAAGACAGAAAACTACGAGTTAAGCATTGAACTTAGGGAGTTAGATTAAAAGCAATAGAATAAAATCAAGAAAGTAGAAAAAATGTACAAATGCACAAATTAATGAACTGAATGATAAAAAATGAAGATTAACAACAACAACAAAAAGCTAATTGAGACTGGCAAAATTTATTAAGAACAAAAAACAGGAGTTATCAATAACCACTGTTAGAAATAAAAATGGGGACATAACTAGAATAAATAAATGATGTGTGTTTGTTGACTTATGTGAAGGTACCGTTTAAAAATAATCCTATGTCTTATACTAGATTCTTCAATGCTACTCATTTTATTAATGTTTGTTTTGAAGCTTTGAAGAACTGTCAGGTTCTCTTTAAATGGCACTGCATCAATTCCCTTGAAAAACTATCATAGAGGCTTTTTGGACATACACATTAGTGAGGTATTTTGATATATCTTCAAATACTTTATATATTTCAAAACTTTAATGTGGTATAGCTGAGATTCTATATTGATATAGGGACAGTTGTTGTTATGAACTGAATGTTTGTGTCCTCCCCTCTCCACCTAATTCATATGTTGAAATTCTAACTTATGAATTGGGTGGAGAGTGGAGGATGTTATAGCATCCTGAACTAAGACAGTTGTGAGAGGGTAAATTCCTACTTTTCTTTCTGGGGTCTGTAGAATCTTCCATGATGCCATTTATCCAGTATTCAAAGACCAGTCCATTGACTACTGTTCTCAATTTCCTTTTCTCTTAATCTCTTCCTTAATTGACCAAATACTTCTCTGAACAATTGCATGATTGGAAATAATAAAATAAACAAAATTGTTCGTAACTCACCATAGCTTAGTACAATACCTCTTCCATGATTATTTGCATAGAAATAAGAGCAAATGGCTTAAAGTCAGATAAATTGTGTATCAAATATAGTAAAATTGGTGAAGGATTTTTAAACAGATTTTCTCAAAAACATCATGAAAATTGTTTTAAAAGTTGAGAGTACATCTACAAAAATAATTTTCATAAAGTTCTTATGGAAAGTTTCTAACTCATTCTAGCTCAGATTGTATTGTTACAAACCTATATAAGTTGTTTGTGTGAGAAACTGCAGATGAATGAGTACAAATTCATTTAGATAACTAAAAATAACAAGTGTAGTCTAGTAAAGAAATCAAGACCAGCTTACTTTGGAATTGATTTGCTAATGCAGAAAAAGGAACAGCCAGAACCAGTTTGGTCAAGTTCAAGTGCTAAGTGAGTCATGAGAAGCTACAATATGATTTTTTTTTTTTTTTTAAATAACTGGTTGTTTTCCATTCCATTTTGTTCCAGGGTCAAATAGAGTTTTAGCATTCCAAGAAGCGAGATGGAATTACCTCCTGGTTGTAGAACATTTTGTCTCGATGTCACATATATTGATGCATATAGTTCAATCATGTGCCAGGAATTTGTTTCAATACTATTTTCTCTATTACCTTTCACGTAAAGAAAACAGTACTATCCCTTGAGAAAGCTGCTTCATTATTAGAACAAGTCCCATATTTGATCATTTTGTCCAATGTGAAGTTAAAAAACAAGAGCAAATATGGAGTGGTTTTGTGCAGTAAAATAGAGTATTCAAAATTTCACTAGGAGTTCCTGAAACAGAACTGAAATTAAAATTCAAGTATATACACACATAGAACATTCCATAGCGTGAGGACCAGATCTTCTATTTTTTTCTATTCTGTAATATATTGTTGTTGATTCTTTGGTAAATAAAAACAGTATTGATAGATAATTTTGTTAAAATAGTGGAAGAATATTAAGTAACTGGGACTTGTTAATTTTTTCTGACAAAACACAGATTAACAGGAGAAAAGGCATACACATTTGATTTGATGTTAATATTTTAATTTTCATGCGCATAGAGGCTTTCACAGAACGCAATAATGATCAAAAAATGTGGTTGAAATTGAAGGGATTACATAACATCCTAACAAAAATCAATAAATTATGGAGAAGTGATAAAATAAAGGAAAATAAATTTGGACTTTTACAGGCAGTAAATTGTGGGTGGTAAATATATAGCAGAAATTAATGGAAGACAAAGGCTATTTAATAAGATTTTGTTTATGCAAATTTTCCTTGGTGCTGTTTCCTTCTGTGGTAATAAAAATTATTCTTCCTTTCCTAGTATGAGAGGAAGACACACCTTCCCAAGGGAGATGTATACCCAGATTTTAGGCAAGTAGGGGAAGCGTAGAGTGCTTTTCTGTTGCCTTTTCTTAATTGCCTTCAACTCAAAATAATCATTATGCCAAAACTGTATAGATTAGAGTGGCATATTCTGATTATTTATAGCATCATGTCAGTTAATCTTCATATAACCATTATAATTATCAACTAAATGCTACAGATGAGAAAAGTGATGCTTAAAGAGGTTAGGGAGCAGGATGTCTGTAATAATGGAAGAAAGTCTCACCATGAAAACAGTTTAACTGCTGAATAGTATAAAATGCATTCATTTTAATCTCTGGAAATTGTTTTACAGACATCCAAAAAATGTAGAAATATTCATTTAAGAAAATGCACTAAATCTAAATAAGAACAATAAGAGTATGTGGCATTCGAACTGTGACTTTCTTCATTATTCAGCTTGGTGTTGTGAAAGCTCTACCTCAGCATATGCACCTAATACGGGAGCTCCCTATTTCTCCAACTCCCTGTCCAGGGCTATAATATCTTTCCATGAGGAGTAGGCTACCAGAAGTTCTCATTCCTTTCAACTTCATGTTGTAAAAGCAGGTGTGGCTGAGTGGACTGAGAGTCTACTCCCCATGCAGGCCCCATCTGTAAGGCAGAAGCTCTAACCCAGGCACACTAAACATAGAATACCAGGGCCTTGATTGCATACCCCTCCCCAGGCTCAGCTCACTCATAGGGGTGAAGTTCCCTATTGAGAAGGTCAAATCAAGAAGACAAGGGGAAGCCACCATCTGCCCCTGTAATCACTTGTAGAGATGTGATTTAAAGAAACAAAAACAAAATCAAGATCAAATTATATGCTGTCAACAGGAGACAACGTTTAGATTCAAAGATTAAAAAAATTGGTTGGATGGAGAAAGATGCTCCATGCAAATAGCAGTCATAAAAGAGTTGGAGTAGCTATGGCAATATTGGAGAAAATAGACTTTAAAACAAAAAATGTTACTAGACATAAAAACTGTCACTAAATAATAATAAAAGGGCCAATATATCAGAAGGATATATATAAATGTGTGTACGTAATAACAGAGCTCCAAATTATATGTAGCAAACTGGTATGTTGGAAGGGAAAAAATAGAAAATTCAACAATAATAGTCAGAAACTTGAATTCTACTTTCAATAGTAGAACAACTAGACAGAAAAATAACTATTACTTAGTAATAAAAAAAAACTATTACTCAGTAATTTAAAAAGTGACGTACTGATAATGCTACTATTTGGATGAAACATGAAAATGTTATGCTGAGTAAAAGAAGCCAGGCACAAAAGTCACATATGATTCAATGTATATGACATATGTAATAGGCAAACATGATACGATTCCATGTGTATGATAGATGTGATAGGCAAACTCATGGAGACAGAAGGTAGATTTGTGGTTGCTTAGAGCTGCAAAAATTGGGAGGATTGAGGGAAGAAATGGGGATTGACTGCTAATAGATTGTCTTTGGGGGTGAAAAAATGTTTTACAATTAGATTGTCAGATCTACAAAACTCTGTGAATATATTTAAAAACATTGAATCATACTCTTTCAATGTTAAATGAATTGTAGAGTAGGTGAATTTTACAGTAGGTGAATTGAATGGTAGGTGAGCTATATCTCAATAATGCTGTTTTTAAAAAAGGTTACAGTTTCACTGAAACACACAGACACAAAAGAGATTAAGTAAGGTTTCTAGGGTTATTTAAATAGTAAGTGGCAGAGTTGAGTTCAAATTCAGCTAGACTGAATTTAGAGCCCACTAGTATAAACACAACAAAAGTAATTTAGCCACAGTCATAGAAAAGAGAAGCAATTCAGATAGATTGTGAGATTAGGAACCACCATCACTGAGACAGGTAGCAGCAAAGAGGACTACAAATTGCTCCAAGTGTTAGCTAGTAAAAATTTTGTGAGGAGGAAGAGGCAGGAGAGCTCTAATACCTTCATCTTCTATGAGGAAATTCTTGAACTAAAGAGTGAGCTACTGAAAGCCCTTTAACATAACATACTCTGACCCCACAAACATACAGAACAGCAGTAACCTTTAGTTTGGAAGGTTACTATGCAACTGTCTCTAGCATCCCTTTTTAGTGCTGCTCCTTCTTATAAGCAATTTATATATATATATATATATGTATGTATATATGAACTAAATATGTACCCAATACTATGTTTCTTCCTCTGCTTAAATAGCTATTTACTTACGTATGAGGAAACAAGTTTCAAGAATATGAGTAAATTGTACAGTCTAAGTGGAAGAGTTGTGGTTTGAAGCAGGTCTGCCAGTCAACAGAGCTGGTGCTTCTTAGCACACCACATGAATCATCACAGCATCACAAAATGAGCAATTTAATATTCTATTTTTTTCTACTGCAAAAAATATGACCTTTTAGTTAGTGAATAAGCTTTGTCTATCTACAGATATTTGCTGCTTTTCATGTGTGATCACATGCAATATATTTTGAGGTATTTTGGCATCTATAATATATTGCCTAGTAATTTCTGTGAGCAGTTAAAGTCATTACTCAGAACACACAGGGATTGGTTCTAGGACCCCCTGCATATACCAAAATCTGCATATTCAAGTCCTGCAATCAGCAGGCTAAACCCAAGTATATGAAAAGGCAGTGCTTGGTTATGTATGGGATTTACATTCTGCATATACTGTATTTTCAATCCTAATTTGGTTGAAAAAAATTTGTGTACAAGTGGACCTGCACAGTTCAAACCAAGGGTCAACTGCATTTGTCTTTGAAAGCCATTTGACTAGAATTTTGGCACTATCTCAGACAAAGACATATTTCTACAGAGTCCAAGAAGGATGGATATAAACAAATGTAAGTTGGGTATGGCACAGCAATCTTGGAGCAGAAAGAGCCAATGTCTGCACAATAGCCATTCTTGCTTTCAACTATAATAATGTATACTGAAATTTTACTCTGATCACATAACTCCTTGGAATAATGCCTTCTTTTTGAAACTTCTCTTGTATTTAGGGATTGCTATATGTTAGTTATGACAGTGAATTGCTAGAGCTGGCTAGGCTGGCAGAGTCACTTGTGCACATCTCTCTCCATCACTGTTCAATGAAGTCGAGTTGGTAGCTTGAAATCAGCCATAGCAGGCATATTTACACAATGAAGATTTGAGGACTATTTGTCAAATCTTTCTAGCACACTATTGGTTCTGCACAGTGAACCAACTGGAAAGTGTTATCCTCCTTAAAAACAAACAAACAAACAAAAAACATCTTGCATGAGTCCCTTGCATCTTCTCCCCTGCATCTTCCTCCACACCTGCTGCTTGGAATGAGGAGGAGATGGATGCTGCCAAAGCAGCATTCTTATGCCATGAAGCTGAGAGATGACTGGGTTCTTCATGACTTAAAAGAACTGTAATATCTGTTGACTGCCACATAATGCTGGTACTATTCGTCTGTGAACCCTACTTTGAGAATGACTGTTACCTTGGGTTTTCTGTTACATGCAGTTGAATCAAATCCTAACTGATAGTGTTAGGAGATTCTGGTGAACTAGAAAAATAATTCCTCACCTGAAGGCATTCATATTCAAGTTTTTAAAATACTGAGCTGGCCAACGATGCATATCTCCTGACTTTATTAAGCAGTGGAACAGAGAGGAAGGAATTGCAACCTTGGTGCCAACCTATGGTGGCATTCTACTGCTAGCCATTGATGTCCCAGGACCTCACCCCCGCCCCCCCGACTCCTGCAGAATGCACACAGGAGTAAAGGAGAAGAAAATGATGAGTAAATAAATGGAAAATGATAAAGACGCAGGTATTAGGAAAATAATATTACACTGTGACCAGTATGTAGATTAAAGCAGACAGTCAGTGTACTGCCATAGTTTGCTTCAATCTTTTTACGTTCCCAGACTCTCTGTCTTCACATGTGTTTTTATTCTCACATTGACAGCACTGTCTCTTTTTATTGGAGGATTGGCCTCAGACTGCTGGAATCTACTTTGCTCCACTGTGGTAGAAGTATCTGGGGACTTATATCCTTCCAGGAGTAGTTCTTACCCAATCACTGATAGGTTCAGGGGTTTAAATATTCCAGCCAATGTGGCTTGATCAGGATAAATCTGAGGTGTGGCCCACACTGTTTTCCGATATCCTCTCTGGGACAGAGACAAAGTTACCCTCCTTGAAACTTTGCTTTATAATATACCCCTACTTAGCCTTCTTACCTTACTAGTCCTATTTCCTTCCTACACACCCCATGCTCCTGATTTCCCTGGGAAAATTTTCTGTTAATCATGTTCACATGAGTCGTCTTCTGAGAGTCTGTTTCTGGAGAATACAGCTTAAGGCAGAGATATAACAATAAGATTTTTAATCTTCTTCCCAGAAAGCAATGGGAAGAATAAAGGGAAGATCAGTCATCCTCTTCTATCTTCTTAAATTTGAGCTTTCTCCACTGACATGTCTCAGATGTGCTTGGGAGGAAAATGAACTCATTTTGGACATCCAGGTTCATTTAGGAAATTGGCAATATATTTCTGGACTACAGGAGAGAGGTCAGAGCCAGAGATATATTAAATTAAAACAAGCTGGGTTGTAAACTCATAATGTATGAGTTATGCTGATTTACTTTTCTATGAACTACTTGCCCATCCTCACCTAATTTTAAAATTCAGTACAGCTGTGATTTTCATTAAATGTTTATGATCCTATTATAGGATATATTTTTAGCCTTAATAAAAGGAAGTTGATAAAGCTTCATTATCTGTCGTTTCAGAGGAAGAGTAAAAAATCCAACATCTACCAAGTGAGTCTATAATATGTCATCGTAAATCTTCTATTTCCCAAGCCTTTGTCTCTCTCTGACATCAAAGATAAATGACTATTACTAGAATTAATATCTCTTAAATATATCATGATTCTTCAACATTATTACCAAAAGGCTGTTATGAAAACTTCACTAAAATAGAATTTGATTTTCTTTCTATGAACTGTAAGGGTGACTGATTTTTAGTACTTGTAGTGGAAATGTCTCCCACTTTAACTCAGCAGGTTTTCTTAGTGGAATAAAATTATTTTATATGTGACAAAGGAAATTATAAAATACAGTGGCAAAATTATTCTAGTTTTTTATTCTTCAGAAAGTATGATCATTTAAGTAACTTTGAAGAGTTAGTGTCACTTCCAGGCTCTGGATCTTGCTTTAAAATAACATGAACTTGGGAGCAAAATAATACAACTTAATTGACCTAGGGAGAGCTCTTAAGAAACTTCCTTGAGATCTTTGAAGTACTCCTATTTCTAGTACCAGAAGCAAAAGATAATTTTAGTTTAAGTTTCTTTGTACTATTGTGAATTACAAACATCATTTCTCTAGAAACGTGTGTGCATGTGGAAGCTCCTATAATAGTTGCTATGGAACTAATTTCTGACATTAACATCATTAAGGCTTATTTTGGATTGGAAGGAAATGCATCTGTAAGACCTGGAAAACTGCTTCCAAAATTTGGAACCGAGGAAGACAAACGTTGGAGAGTGGTAAAAAATGTAAGAAAATATTTGCAAGGGTCAGTTATGCATGAAGATTTTACATATTTTATTGATGATAGTATCAGAAAAGCAAATATTTTATAGGATTGTTTCCTATGTCAGCATCAATGAAAAGATCTTTTAACTTCTGGAATTATGATGTTTTTATATTTATTTTATGTATGTATGTATGTATTTATTTATTTGTTTATTTATTTATTTATTTTGAGACAGTCTTGCTCTGTCATCCAGGCTGGAGTGCAGTGGCATGATCTCAGCTCACTGCAAGCTCCTCCTGCCCACCAGGTTCATGCCATTCTCCCACCTCAGCTTCCCAAGTAGCTGGGACTACAGGTGCCCACCACCACACCTGGCTAATTTTGTTTTTTTTTTGTATTTTTAGTAGAGACAGGGTTTCACCATGTTAGCCAGGATGGTCTCAGTCTCCTGACCTTGTGATCTGCCCATCTCGGTCTCCCAAAGATTATATAGTGGCTTGGTTACATAGCCAGAGCCAAACAATACTGACCCACTTTAAATTTTGGAAATCATCTTATTTATTTTCAGGTATGCTCTAGTGTAGGCAAAACTGTAAAATAATTTAAAAATGTACACTAATCCTATGTGCCTGAGGTAGTTGGGGTTTTTATGCTTTCTCTACCCTTTCTCACTATCGACAGCTTGTCTCTGACAATGAGGACATCAACTTACACTAACATGACAGTCATTGGTTATGGAAAAGCTAATATTCAAATAAAAAAATCATGTAAACTGTCTACCAATCCTTTCCCTGACTTGATTTTATATTTCTCTCCTTATATTTCCTCTTTTTCTGATCTTCCTACTTAACTTTTTAACCTAATCTTTTTCCCTTTATTTTAGAAGCTGTCCCAAATTTATTTTCAGATGAAATTGAGGTATGAATAGACACATAAAACTAATACAAATGATCATTTAAGACTGTGCAACAATTAGCATCATGTCATTTTCATGGGTAAGAATGCTGTAGAACAGGGAGGGTAAGTGACTTTCCTCAATTTATTAGCATTTTTTAAGTTACAATTTAGGGCCTAGAACTCAAGCACTTCTAGTTCAGAAATATTATTCTCCCTGACTTTTCTGAGGATGGCCGTGAAGCCACGCTGCTTGTTGTGACTGGAACACTAAATATGTTAATCCTGTATTTGAAAAAGTAAATTGTTCACTTTTTGAAACACATCCCTTCCTAATTTTGTAATCATAGGTCTGAAATGCAGATGAGTCACTTTAGACAGCTACCAGTCTCTTACTTACAAAGGATAAGCCTCTAGTGGAACAGGAGGAGGAGGTGAATCCTACCTATCATGTGGCCTACAAGGAGGAGAAACTTGGTAGAGAGACTGACTACTATTACAAAAAAAAAAAAAAAAGAAGCACACAGAAAAAAAGCTGAAAAGAAATGGACTCCTTTGTGTTGAGATCATTACTTCTCCATTATATCATTGTCACACCACCCCAAAAGCCCTCGTCTGCAAATTTATATTCTCATAAATGAAGTATATAATATATAATGAAATTCAGTTTCCACATTACCTTTGACTTTTATTTTTAATATGAAGATCAGATGTATGAAAGGATATGAGTTTGTTTATAATTAAAGCTAAATCGCATTTGAAACTTCTGAGTTTTTCCACAATTTTTAATTTTCTCAGACTTCCTGCATATCCAGTTTGACTACTCATGCAGATTTTTATCATCAAATTGTAAATTTTGAAAACTTTTTCTTCATAACGCTCCACTCTTTTTTAAAAAATAATGCTTATGTTTAAAACCAGAATAGTTTTTATAACATATGTCAGTAAATAACATTTATGGCAAAATAATGAAATAAACAACCATACATAACCTCTCTATACTCATCAAATTCAGTGTTACTAGGATGAGAGAAGAAATCTATTAAATCTCTGAGGAGAGAGAAAGAAAACAGAGAAAATGTGGCTGTATGTTTCTCCACTGAATGTATATTTCCCTGAGATTACTTTTACAACCTGTACATGATTTTCATTATTTTGACACTTAACTAGTGTCACTAATTAAGACACTTCGTGTCCTTGTCATTATAATTTCTGGTCATTTTTTTTTATATTTGACATTTTAGAATATTTTCTTCATCAGAAATACTATAAAATTTTTGTGTCCAGGCTATCACATGTATTTTCCAAAATATGTGCTGCCTGAAGTAGAAGTTTTTACATAACAATGTCTAGTTTTCTGTGTATTAATTGAAATAACTATAACCTCCGTAACTAAAAATACAAAGGGATAACAGGGTGTATTTTAAGTTTACCATATATTAAATTGTGGAAAGTTAACATAAATAAGTTTAAAAAGAAGTACCTTTTTCACTAGTGATTACTTACTGAAAGCATTACTATGGAAAAAATAATATATAAACTAGCTGTCTTAACTGTAAGCAGATCATTTAACATACAAAAGCATCATGTTTTCAGAGGTAAAAGGAGGTGTCGAATTAGATGAATTCTAAAATCTCTTCCAACTTTAACCTTATAAATAACCCTTCTTTTATTGTTCTCACTTAAAAACTACCTAAGTAACGGAACTATATGGGTGTGCTCCTCTCTGTATTTGTCAAAATCTCATATGCTTTTGAGGGAGGTAAATTAGATTAATCTGGTCAGACCATCTGTTTTACTTGTACCTAGGGGTCAGAGTAGTTGAAAAACATGATTAATAAACAAAATGAAACTGAGGTTGTGACATAAGGAAGTTCACATGAAGCGAGAGGGTATGAATGAGGAAATTCACTACTAGAATACACTATGAAAGGATATGGTGATCCCGGGTTCAAAAGAAACAGAACTATTATCAAGAAAGGTATTGCAGAGCAGTATGGTGGAGATATATTCCTTCGTGAAAATCTATAGAATTGTGGAGGGTATGTGTGTGAGGCTAAAAGGAGATTAGAAACAAAATTAGGCAGTATCTTACAGTGGTTACCAGGCTGAACTTTAAAGTTGATTGCCTGGGCTCCTATCTTGAATATGTCACTTATAGCTGTGGAACCCTGGACAACTTATTTAATCTCTTTGTCCTTCAAATTTCTCATCTGTAGAATGTGGGTGATGATAATACTTAACTCATAGGGTTATTGTAAGGATTAAATAAGATTGAACACAAATCTCCAGGCATAAGGAAGATGCTCAATAAATATTATCAGTGTAGAAGAGTATTAGAGAGGACTTGACCAAAGAAAGTGAATAGATAATATTCACCTGGTGCAAATGACAAAGTTGGACTTTAAGTGCACATTTAACTGAAAATCTAATTTCTTGAAAGCTGAGCATTTCATAAGGTCTTGTTTTAGCTCACTGACAGTTTTCATCCAGTAAAAGGTGAAGAAAGTTATGGGAAATTGGTACTGTTGGCCTATACATTTTCATATTCCTGGAAGAAAAACAACACAGAGCAATGTACTGAAAGAAACCAGTATAACTTCCCAGGAAAGAACTGACAAGATCAGATTTTAAATTGGTGAGACACAAGAAGAAAGGCTACCTATTAAATATTACAATGATACTGACTGTCAGGATAATGTCAAAGGTACTAAAGTCTAAAATGAACTGTGATGTATGAAAAATGTTAAGGTTAACAAAAATGGAAAAATATATAAAGGAGTTTCCGGGGAAGTGGGATTAATGTATATAGTGTATATTCTTTGGCAAAAGCTACTGCTAATGAGGAAAGCTTGAAGCCTGCTGATGAAGGAGATGATCAAACCCAGTTGCTATTTAGTAGAAAAGGGATAAAGATCCTGAACTTCTTCCACATTAGATTTAAAGTTGTGGCAATTGCTGGGATTAGCATTATCCTGTGTCTTTTAGCCTACAAAGGCAATTTTTCTCTAAGATAAAGTCACCATAAATGTAGGAAGAAATGGGGCTGCTGGGCTGACTCCTACACCAGGTCATGATGGTGAATTAGAATCATGATTCTGAATTAATGAGGCAATACAATCCATGAAGGATACAGAATAGATGCTGTCTCTATTAACCAGGGGACAGGTTATGTGAGGCAATCTAGTAAGTTCAAACACTGCAACCCAAGTAACATGAGAAAAGGGTATGACAGTTAAGGTTTAAGAAAACTATAATGGGAAGAAATGGTATTTACCACTGGCAGCCCTGGAAAAGTTCAGCAGACAAGGAAAACATACCTTAGTGCTAGCCATGTGGAAGCAAATGAAGTATGTTTTCTACTAGCCAGGTTTCCTGTGAACACCAGGCCTTTGCAGTTGGTGACCACACCAGGATCATGGTCTCATGCAAGAGTGCACTTGCCATCAGGAAGTGATTATGACTCCTCCAACCTCAAGGGAGCAGGTATGGGTCCTGGCTTGAGTGTTGAGAAACTAAAACTAATTCTTCTTGAGTATAAAAAAGCATTTGGGAGAGAATCCAGCACTGGAGAAGAGCAGAGGAAATGAATTTACTATTTATTGAGATAAATGTAGTCTGGAGCATGTTCCTCTCTAACTATGTTTAAAGGACCATGTTTTCCCCACTTCGTCATGGGAAGTTACCTTTGTAAAATAATAAGAATGAATTATTTGAAAAATAAACAGCAAATCCAGACATAGAAAATAAAGCCATAATTATAAACTGTACCAATTGTTCACTGAAAGTATGTGCACAGGTGATTAATGTAGACTCTACTTATGCATTGAGAGCACTGAACAATGTCTTCACTGGTATTCCCCAACCTTAGGACATATGGTACATATTGAAAATAACAATGTATAAGACAGTACAGTGTATGGAACAGATAAGAGTACTTAGGCCACCATAGGTTCCTCCTGGCTGTCCCAGGGCTGGGACATACTTTTAAATTTGAGGGGCAAAAAATGAGGCTGAGGCCTTGTGTTTATGTAAAGAACACGGTGTAAGAAAGCTTTTCTAGCTCTCTCTCTCTGTCTCTCTCTCTCTCTCTTTCTCTCTGTGTGTGTGTGTGTGTGTGTCTGCACATGCATGCATGCTTCATAAGAAAGAGCACTTAGTTATATATATATATATATTTTTTTTCTCTGTCACCCAGGCTGGAGTGCAATGGTGTGATCTCGGCTCACTGCAACTTTCGCCTCTCAGGTTCAAGTGATAATTGTAATCTTTATTCAGAGAAAGTCTTATTCTCTATGATCAACAAACTGCAGATAAGATTGGAAGTCTTGAAACAAATCTTGTTCTACATAAGTGGCTGGAAATTTGGATTATGTTGCAGATATGGAGCACTCTTTCATGGAGAATCTGTGCGATAATCCTGGTGAGGATGCCCTCATACAATCCAAACAGGAGCCTGACTTGTAATGTTGAAATTCTTGCATTGTATTAAAATACACACACTATTCTTAATATATTACCCTTCATGTCAAAAAGAACACTAAATTTTATTTATGCAAGATTTTCATTTTACATTTAATTTAATGAGCAGTATCACATTTTATGGTCACTGTTTTTCAATTTTTAATACTCAAGGGACATTGGTAATGTGCTGACTTGACATAAGGAGCACATAGCTGCAAATGGTGGGATCAGGTGTTGAACTCTGGAATGCTATAATCCCAAAGCAAAGGTCCTGTCAGGTAATAAGAAATCAGGTCTCCCTGCATCCTATTTCACGACTCAGCCTAGATGATGCCTATCCATATCACAAAAGAACTCAAGGATTTAAAATGCTGGGAATGGGGAGTAATAAAGCAAGTCTTAAATGACTTCTGTGAAGCAGAGTTATGGGAAAAAAATAATCAAATATATAGCATAGTGAGAAGCACTATAGTAAAATGCATAAGTGAGCACTATATGGCCAGGATATCTGGATCTGAGTCCTGGCTTCACCACCTGTTACCTGTCATTTGTTAAATGGTAAAGTTATACAACCTCTTTATGCATTTACTTCCTCTCTGTGATGATAGTGTCTTTCCTCATAGCAGGATCTGGAGAATTAAAAGAAATAATACACTTACAGCCTGGATAATAGTAAGTGGTATTTTAAAATGGTAGGTATTTTAACAACTCCAAACCAACTTAGGCCTAAACAAAATGAAAATCTCTTTTTTTACGGCATTAAATATTAATATACTATTTGGGAAAATGTGATTGCCCAGAGACAGTTTTGTGATTGGCTGTCTGCTGTTACTGATAACAAAGAGGAATATCAGAATCAGTAGCGCTGGGGCCCTCACCAGGGTCTCAAACAGTGTTAGCCTTTCTGGAATAGCAGTGGTTGATGTTTATTGAGCACTGGTTCTGAGCCACGTGGAAAACTAAACATTGAAATGCATTGTTGTCTCTTTTATCCTTAAAAAATTCTGTGAGATAGGAACAATTGGTATCATTTTTAAAGAAGATTAAATAATAACAGAGATTTAAGAAATTTGTTCAAGGTAAAAAAAAAAAAAAAAAAAAAAAGATGATAAATTGCAGAGCCAGTGTTTAAAACTGGCAGTCTAATCTCAGAGTACCTATTAATACTTTGATACTATATTGCCTTTTGATGAATTCCTTAACATTTTCTTCTCTAACATGTGTACAGCAGTTTCTCCTTATCTTCTGGGGATACGTTCCAAGAGCCCCAGTGGATGTCTGAAACTGTGGATAGTATCAAACCCAAGCACTGTGGTACCATAGCAGTCGTTCTGACCACTGAGGCAGTTAAACAGTGACTAACGGGTGTATAGCATAGACAGTGTGGAGATACTGAACAAAGAGATGACTCACGTCCCAGGTGGGACAGAATGGGCCCATGAAAGATTTCATCACACTACTCAGAACACACCATTTCAAATGTATGAATTATTTATTTCTGGAATTTTCCATTGAATATATTTGAACCATGGATAAATGAAACCATGGAAAGCAAAACCACCAAAAGGGAGAACTACTGTATTAAGAGTGAACCTAAGGGTGACTGAGTTATCCTTCCCTTCCTTATCTGGCTGCTCACCTGAAGTAAATTGAAATAAACACAAAATCAAATAGAAAAAACTGAAATATCAGTTTCTCATTGCCCCCATGACTGTATCCAGAAAACTCAAGTTTTCATTTGGTAAAACATGGAGCCTCAATTCCCTCCCCTGTAAATGGGAGTAATATCTACCTTGTAGAGTTGTTATGACCATTAAATAAAATTTGTGTCAAGTACCTAATGAGGTGCCTGGAACACAGAATGAGCAGCGATTCTTGTTATTGTTGTTATGTCTTGGAGAGAGCTATATGTTTCCTTAGAGTAAGGAAAAGTGAGTTGAGCTTAGAAGAAAAAAATAACAATTTGAAGGAAGGCATGGGTAGTTTAAAGAGAGGACCTCAATAATGCTTATGGCAATGCCATGCGGATTTTTATTCAATTCTAGGGTTATTCGAATTCTCTCTTTCCTGCTATTCTCCTTGTTGAAATCTGCGTCCTTTTAAAGCATATGGGTAAGTATCATATTGTGTGTGAAAATTAAAGAGGCACTTGTCTAAAAATACATAACCTGGATTCTATTTCTGGTCTAGCTATAGGCTTCTGTGAGTTTATTAATATGTGTATACCTCGATTTTTTATATATAGGTGTAAAACTAACTCCTTATAGAAATTTTGGAGTGATGATTTAGCATCCATAAATCTCTGAGTTCTCTTGAATTAAGCAGTGCATTTAAGAAAGGTTTATATTATTAGGTCGTATATGTTTTAGTTAAAAAAGTGCTTTGGTGACAGAAAAACTACGCTTATAAACAGGAAACCATGTTTATTAACGGAAAATTACTTTTTTTGTGAATTTTTGAGTTTTTAATATGTTTAACATTATTGTTTAAATGATGTTTAACTTTTTTTAAATTAAAAATTATTGAACACTGATAAAAGAAATGTAGAAAGTATCTACTTTACATCACTATGTTAACTTAATGCTAAGGCAGACATGAGTTAGGTTAACATTATGTAAGGACTTAAATGAATTGTTACATTTGTCTTATTAAATGCATTTTATTAATGATTAATGATCTTAATTCTCAAATTTGGAATTAGATAAATGAGCATAGATTTTTACATTATCTTACCACTATATTCTTTTACTTTTTATTATCCTAGGTTTCTCTACAAATATTTGATAATCAGACATTCTAATCACCTGTGGAGGTTTAAATATAAAATATATTGAATATGCATATGCAAGCTAGGGCTTCGTCCCCACAAATTCTGTTCAGTTAGCCCACCCTGGGAGCTATACATTTAAAATGGTCCCTAGGTGATTCTAAAATGTGTCCCTAATTAAGCTGTCTTTTTGCTTTCATAGATCTTTTAATTCTAAGGGAAAGTTTAGCTTTTCTCTAGTGTTAGCAGCCACAGCTGGAGAAAGAACATGCTATTGATTCCTCAGAAATTCGTTTTCCAATCTTATGTGAGTTTGGCTAAAGTAGAAAAATAAGAATGTGGGAGAGAATTAATAGAGTATCTAGATTCATGAGGGCCCATCACCATGACCACCTATGTGCAAACTAGAACTGCTTTTGTGTTCTCTTGTTCTGTTTGATCCTTACAACATTTGCCCACCTGCTGAGTGAATTTTTAATACGGAATTGCTAGCATTTACAGTTCTTGTTAGAGTGATTTGACAGCAGTACATGATATCTCAGTTCAATGTGGCAAAAATATTTGTGTTTTATGAAGTACTTTCTTGAACTTTGATATTTTTAGGTTTGCTTTTATTATATTACTCCTTAAATATAACTCATTACAATATCTTAATGTGTTATTATAATGTAACAAAAAATGATATGTTCTTGAGAGGGGGTGGTATTGCCTAACATACAGTCAGGAGTGAGGAAAGCACTCTGCAATCTGTAAATAATAAGAAAAGTTGAATCAAATTAAAAATTACATTCGTGAATTTAATGAATCATAAGATGTTGATCCTTGCAGAACAGTTTGTTATGTGTATTTACTTCACCTTTTGCAAAAAGTTAAGTTCGCTTTCTTAGAAAATGTACATAGTTCACCTTCATCCGAGGAGACGGTTCAAAATAACTGTGAAAGCAAGTTTTAAAAATAATTATAAACCTACCAATCAGTGATTGTAACAAAGGCAAGCAATGCAGAAATATGAAAAAAAAGAGGAATAGTCCCTCTTCTATCCTGTACCTCATGTTACAAAGACATATAGTGTGTGTCACTCCAGGACTGTATTTATATAGAAAAACACACATGCGTATGCGCACGCGCGCGCGCACACACACACACACACACACACACATTCTCTGTCTCTGTCTCTCTCACCAGAGGCTTATTTTTCTTTTAACAAAAATTGTCCCTTTTTACATGTGAAAAATGGTCCCAACAAATGTTTTAAGGCACTTCTTAGATGCCTAAAGTTTAGGAAACACTGTGCTTGGGCTAATCTTTGGACTCTGAGGATATGAAGAGTGAAAAGCTGTTCATACCCAATTTTTCTGAATGTCAGGGAAAGGTACACCTGTTTTCAAGTCTTTACATCTCTGTGTCTCCCCAGGGGATAAAGCTTTTACTCAGGGGATTTCTGGTTGGGGGAAGAGGGTCTGCACCACAGTCTTACTCTAAGTGATTATTATCACACCGGTAAGTTTCCACTGTGGCTGCTGCGTGCAGGCTGTGAACACATTTGAAGTCAGCAGGGGACCGTTAGAAACCTCCCCTTTGCTGAGACGGAGCTGTAGAAACTTCTGCTTCACTGAAGCATACTTGCAACCTGCGGTCAGTCGCTTCTTTTTTCATGCAGTGCAGTTTTAAACTGTCTTCTATCCCACAGAGCAAAAACATACCCAACAAAAAACAGTACAAACAATCCCCATGAGTGTTTTTGAATTTTCCTCTGCTAATCTCATTGTTAATGGTATGAGGTCTTGCCAGGAGCCATTTGTGGTTTAGACACACTAAATAACATAACATTCACACAGTTAAAAACAATTAATATTAAGCATCAAATCACAAGCTATTTGATGAAAAACATAGGCTAACTGACTTTTCTACCTATCTTATAGAAAAGAATTTCATCTTTTTTACAGGTCTACTGATTGCTAGATGAGGAGGCATATTTAGTAATCTGCAGAAGACATAGGATGTTACATTTTAATAATGACATAATTGCATAAATTGCACACTAAGTTTGCATATTAGATTATCAGCCAAAGATTATCCTGTTTAAAATAAAAATGCCATTAGTTAGTGGAAAGTGATTCAAATCAACCTTGCCTTATCTATGGTTGTCCTTAGCTTGCAGTGGACTTAGCAGCACTTAAATCCCTATTTGGTATGAATTGAAAAGATGTTGTCCTTGGTTGACAGCACTGATTTTTCTATCAAAAGGAGTTTAAGTAGAATTACCATGTATAGTAGAAATTTCAGGAGGAATTTAAAAGTCATGCAAATAAAAAGAATCCCACAACCATTATCTCTAATCTACCCAGGACTAATTAAATTTCTGTTAAAAATACTTTGAAGTTCACATTGTATGCAAAACAGGATATGAGAAGTTTATGTGGTTACAGGTATTATTTGTCTTCCTAAATCATTAAAAAACTATATAGTAGAGACAAATCAAATCCCACCATCAACTTATTATGAAAACAGTGGTAGGTCGTGGTGATGAGGCACATCCAGAAAGTTACTGGCTTTATTTATTTACTTATCTTTTGTCTTACTAATAAATGATAACATTGTTATAAATCATAAGCCTTCAAAAATGATTGAGATTATAGAAAGTAATAATCATGATAATTTTGTTACTTTTACTAGTTTAAAAGACATCAGAACCACTAGTTAAATAAAGAAATTGCTAGTTTGAAAACAGACGAATAAAAGCACATATTCTTTCAATTTATGTTGGTTATGGATGCTGCCATTGGATTAATTTCGTCTTTGGCATTTGTAATTAAAAACACTGACTTTATTATTTAGAGTGCTAAGGTTGATTACGGGGCTTCAGAATTTTGATATCTCCTTTATGTGATTTGGGGCCAAGTATTTATCTTTCTGAGCTTTGTTGATCTCCCTGTGAAGAGACACAATTATTTCTACCTCATTGGGTTTGCTTTAAGAATAATGAAGAGTACTGGGCAGGAGAGGAGAATCCTATGCTCCTTTCCCTTCCCAAGGGAAAACAGCTTCCGCTCTTGCTTCTGCCCGCAAGGAGCAGGGACAGTGCTCTGATTGGCCTGGATTTCTCTTAAATTCATTGTTGATATTCCCTCTTCTTACTCTCCAGGTATTCTTCCTGATTCTTTCCTACTTTTCCCTGCCGTTCCTCTTGTGTGTCTGGCCCTGTCAGGTCACTGTGAGCACAGCCTGCCAAATACTTACAAAAAAAGAAGACTTGATGCAAGAATAGGAGATGATTCTGACAGTCTTAGCAGGCAATTTGTGAATAACATAGTATTTAGGTTTTTCGGGTCTGAGGCTCTGCATCTTTGTTGTAGGTGTGTTTGGTGGCAGGGGGTAATGAATGCAGAGGGAGAAATCTTCTTATGATTGGCTGATCCTCATAATTTCTCAATTGTTTTCATTCATACTGTACTTAGGAGTAATTCCTTCAAGTAATTCCTGCTGTTAGCTGATGGAGCTTCTTTATTTTCTTTGCTGATGAGAAATTACACTGTTTTGTTTCTATTAATGTTTCATGGGAAAATATTTCACTGGAAAGACAGAGGAGATTGAGTTACATATTGTTAACTAACTGCTAGAGTGAACCTAAAGGCTCTAGAATGAAATGGAAAAGTGTTTTTACACAAGTAACCTATGTTTATTGAAGAAATTTAGGAGACAGAAATGATTCAAAGTCATAAATACATCCTCACCATAAAATTTTATTGCATATTCTTCTGGAATATGTTGTTTATAGAATAACAGATGATATTACCTATTTAGATATTGTCATATGTAGTATGTTATTTATATATTATGCTACATTTTACAATATTAAAACTTTTATAATTTACTTTAAAAATTTAGTATAATCTAAACATTTTTCTATGTCAACAAATGCATTTTAACAATAGTATTTTTAGTTATTATAGGACATTCCAATTTCCTGTTGTTTTGTTTTTCCTACCGTAACATACAGTTTTTCAATGTATTTGTTATTAACACTGCCATTTGGTTTGGTGATTGTAATTGAAATTGTAAAGTATAAAAATATTATTTTTAATATTTGAATTCTGTTTATAAGTACATGTCATTTTCAATATCACTACTTAATACTTTGTCCAGGTTTTTTCTTTTTCCTTTTTGTTTTTCTTTCCCTTTTTTTTTTTTAGTGATATAAACATTTTCCTGTCCAATTTCAGTAAAGTATAGGGTTCAGCCATTTGTCACCATGGGTCTGCATGTTTCTCTTTGCTTTTTCAGTTGAATCACTCTGACCTATAGGTTCCTAAAGTCTGAGAGTTTCTTTTAAGTTCAACTTGAAGATCTATTAAAATGAATTGAAATCCTAAAATATACAACAGTGAGAAAAAATAAATGTTAATTAAAACTACTACTTTTCACAACTAACTGCTAACGTAATATAATTAGATAGAAAGGTATTTTTGCTGATTCAAGCTATTATGAATACAAATACATATATTTCTGTCTCAAATCACTCAAGTTCATGGTTTTGCACTTGGTTTTTAAGATGAAACTCAGTAGATTAATTACATGAGAGATAATGACAATGGTACTTCTTGCAGTATTTTGTGATAGCCAAAGAAAGGGCTCTCTATCCATGAAACGTCCAATCTTGATTTATTCTCATTCTGTTCAGTTCTCCTCCCTCATAGCTCACTGAACCACAGGAGAAAGAATTTCCAGACATGGTAACTTTGGCTTTTAAGAAATCACTTTGAGTCAAATCATTCATTATTCTGAAACAACATTTGGTCTTATTCTTCAGTCCTATTGATGGACTCAAAATCCAAGTTTATATTACTAGGAATAATTCTGAGTAACTAACCAAAAAATTGGTAGAATAAGTGAGTTCTTTTCTTTTTGGAATAATTAGTTGCTTTAAAAAAACTATGTTCCTAATGGAAGGAGGAATGGAACTTGAGGAAAAGGTAACAAGTATCATGATTTTTGTGTGTGTGTGGGTCACCAATTAGATTTACTTTCACATAGGGAAGGTAGTACCATTCCCTGTTCTTTTTTCAAATGAAAGAGTTAGAGTGGCCAGAGGGAATCATCTGGAAATATTTGATAATGAAAACTGGGACCCAGCTGGTCCTCTCAGCTCTGTGTTTGTACAGTTAAGTATGAAAATAGATCATAAACACACAAATGCCTTTTGTTTCTTTAGCTAATCTAATTTTATTGGTAAAGAAATCTTTCAATGCATTGTGATTTCTTTCACATGCTGATTAGTATACTCTCATATCTTCATATTCTCTTTTTAAATGGGGGGAAATAGTGCCTCACTTAAACCCTGATGTGAGAGGCTCTGATACAATTAAAACGATCTAAACAGCTGTAGAAATATTTCTGAGCCTTGTTGATGAAGAAGTAATCTCGTTTGATGGATGTCTTCATTTCTATCTTAATCACAGCATGCAAGATTAGCAATACATGTGTTTCACTTCACTTAATTGCTCAGAACACATGCACAAATACAGGGCTTTACTTCTATTAATTATTTTGAAATTCAATGAACTTAAGAGAGACCACATTGAAAGTATCTGATGGAGTCCTTAGATAAATGTAATGAATGTTAGAGAAACTTTATGTAATAGCCTCCTCCAAGTCTTGATTTTCTGCCATCATAGTGAAAGAATCTGAAAATATAAACATGTAGAACATATAACAATAAATCAGATAATTGGATGATCTAATGTTCTGTCTTTAGCTATAGTCATTACTTGAGGGTTCAAAGAACACTGAAAAACTATTAGATTAACTGTGCCGTGGTTATAGGAAAAAAAGGAAAGGCATATGTTCTTACGCATATATTGATCTACCATATCTGACCCTTATCATAAATTTATTAGTGACTACTCTGTTGTGCTTGTCTTGGAAAAGATTCTAGATTTAAGTCAAGATTGTTTTAAAATTTTCATCATATGTGCTAAAACATCATGTTCTAAACACTTTCTAATTACTGCATATGCAAAAAAGCAATTAGAGTTACTTTATAGTTAGAAACTGGAAATAATACTTTGACTCTGGATTATAGGAAAACGTTTAAAACTTAGAAATAATATTAGAATATGTACTATAAGGAATTAAGCTACAAAGAGCACAAGTGTAATAAAAGGCAGTTTAAGCCTCAGGTTTGTTTATCAAAGACCAACACTGGTGGCTGGTTCAGAATACCGTGGAGAGAAGACAGCAGGCTGTTGTGGATGCTGGAGTTCACGAGAAAGGTACCTGGTAGAAACATGAGACCCCAAATCAGCATAATTACGTGAAAGCCAAAATTTATTAGAAAGAATGGTTTCTGGGAAAAAAGGAAAAAAAATGACTGGGAAGGCAACAGAACATGTGTATAAAATTAGGCAGAGAAATCTGTTTAAAAAGTACAGAAAAATCATAACAGAGAGAAAATAGTTTTTTGGCTCAGGCAATGTTAATTTACTGTAACAACTGAAGTTGAGAATTGTACAAATATAAATCTAGTAAACTTGTATTCCTAACCAGCTACCCTACATGGGCAGCACTGTAGATGTCTCCATGAGAGAAGAAAAATTGAAAATATTTTTATCTATTTTATCTTAAAATTTATTCCTATAGAGAGGAGAAGTGCTAAGTCTGCCAAATTGGGAGGAACCCACCAACAGTACTACACAGAAATTAGTATTAATTTACTCCTATGTAAGCAGTAGGCATTTTCATGAGAAATAAAGATATAATATAAATAAATTTATTATTACGTACCCAGCAGCAGACCTCCGTTGAGGTTTATTTCTCATGGAGACCTGATTTCTGCATTTTGACAGCTGATATATCCTAACTGCATTTGTCTCATGACTTAATGGCAAAATATTTGATTTTCCATTAAGGTCATAGGAATTTTAATTTGGACAATTTTTTTTTTTTTTTTTTTTTTTTTAAGAATTGCCTTCCTGGTTCCACTTTGACTCTTTTACTGAATGAACATTTAAATATTTTCTTTAAAAAAAAGCAAAAAAGAGCAAAACAAAAGAAAAACAGAAAAGCCCCTGCGGATTTCAAAAACTCTACTGAAGAAAAAAAGCAACAATGAAAGTCCTCTACTGATAACCAAAAGGGAAAACACCAATTTGCTTGAGGAGCAAAGCTACAGTATAACACAAGCTTATGAGCCCCTTCTAAAAAAACTGGTCAAATGAAAATGCTTCAGAGATTGCTGGTGTATTCTTGAGGAAAAATAGTTTGGTTGAAAGAACAGTTGCTTTCTGATTTCTGCTAAAAAAGCTGAATTCCAACGTAGTTGTCAGATGAAACTGTACAATCCAAATCTCCTCTTATTGACAATGGAATTTGGTTTTGGGTAAGTGACTTCATTACTCATCTGTTAGTTATTCTTTGAACAAAAGCAGTCTTGTTGCTCAACCTAAAATCAGAACAGATAAACGTGTAATACCCTTTGCACTGGAACTTGGGGTGTTGCCAAAGCCATGTTGAGAATTCAAGAGTAAGTGCCATAATATTAAAGGCAGAATATCAACTTCATTCACATTTAAGTTTCGTAAGCTGCAAAAATACACAAGTAATTCCTTCTCCGGAGGTAACCCAATTTTAAACTTTTCTGTAGTTACCAAACTGGAAAGTTTAGTTTTTCTAAAACGAAGCCATCATGTGCCTTATTGACACAAGAACAGCCAGAAATAACTCACACTAGAAAAATGGAGATTGTTCCCGGAATATTATGAAATGAGACAAGATGGTCATATTTATTACACAGATTAGAATGAACTATCCAGATAAAGAAGAGAGGCAGTTTGTTCTGAGTATGCACGTGGTCAATAAATGAAAGAAACATATGCAAACACCAAGTTCTCACATAGGTACAAAACCGAGGTGGATTTCTTACTCTACATATTTTGAAATCAGGAACAAGTATGAAGGCTTATTTTTATAACATAACAATATTAGTTACCAGGATTTTAGTTTTGATTTCAGAATAATTACATATTTTAAAATGGAATAAAAAAGACAATTAAAAACTATTGGTTAGTTGCTGGCTTTATTTTTATATGACTTGATGTAATAACATTCAGTTAACTTTAACTTTAATTTAAGTTAAAAAAAAATACTGAGCCTGAAAAATAAGTGAGTGTTCAGTAATCCCAGCACTTTGGGAGGCCGAGGTGGGTGGATCACTAGGTCAGGAGTTTGAGACCAGCCTGACCAACATAGTGAAACACTGTCTCTACTAAAAATATGAAAATTAGCCGGGTATTGTGGCTCATGCCTGTAATCCCAGCTACTTAGGAGGCTGAGGCAGGAGAATCACTTGAACCTGGGAGGCAGAGGTTGCAGTGAGCCGAGATCGCACCGCTGCACTCCAGCCTGGGCGACAAGAGCGAAACTTTGTTTCAAAAACCAAACAAGCAAACAAACAAAAAACCCTCCTTTGAGAGAGCATTGTTGAGTACTCACAGCCTATTCTTTTTGGACATTTATACTTTAAAATATCGTTACTTTTGTAAGGCTCCTATTTATCCATATTGCATAGAATATACAGATATGCATCAAGACATCATAAAAACATATAATTGGAGAAACATTTGTTAGGTGAAAATCAATAGTCATTTAAAAGTGAAATATCTACACATATGTATACACACAAATATTATATATTTATATACGCTCCCAGTAACCCAAGGGAAATTAAAAATAGCATGCATTTTTCATTTGAATTTGTTTTGCCACACTATTTGGTTATTGAATCTCTAAAAATAGTAGATGCTCAAAAAATGTTTATTGAATATTCAAAACTCAATAAACATACTTAAGTTTGACATGCTAAAATAATGCCTAGCATTTGAGAGTGATTATATTTATTTTCAGATCTCATGAATTAGTGTTAAAAAGTGTGCTACTTTTATTTTAAAACCATTGTGCCAATGTAGCTCAGTCTATCTATAATTGAAAACATTTTGATTGAAAGATGATCCTTTATTCTTAAACAACATTGGATAGTGGCCTTTCCAACTTTTGGAGATCTCCGGAACATAAAGAAAAGAAAGCTTAGTTTAATTAAATAATATAAGTCAGCACAGTACCTTGTCTGCCTTATTTGCTTAGCGTCTTTATAGTAGTAAATTCCAGTGCCTCTGCAGCCAGGCATGTAAGTCACCTCTGCAGTTGCTAAGTTGGTATGGGAATTGAGATAAGAGGTTGGTATACTCTGCTTACAGGTATTTACATTTAGTCTTCATTTTTCTCAAACACTGTTCACCAGTGTTTTGCTTTCCTAACATTTTAGGCAGAGGGGCTAAATTAAAACAACATTTGTTCTACAGTGACCTCTGTGAAAGATAGGAATAGAATGACTTGGTTAGTTTGTTAATGCAAATTCTCATTCATACTTGGATATTCTAACTCTGTAGACCTAGGAACCCATATTTTTAGACACAGACAAGTTTATATTTCTTAGAATGTATTGTTAAAAATATACAAATGATAAAAAATCAGATACATACTTTACAATTAATCAGAAATGACTGGTGAGTGACTGAAGATGCAGGATTTGCTGCAATAAGAGGTATCAGATGTGAAGCAATCCTGATGTTTTAATATTGGCTTGCTATACACATTCCTGTCTACTGTATTTATCGTTTATGGCTTATGCTTTTGTAAGATATAGGTATAGTAAACAGTAGAGATCAAGGAAAAAAGTATTTTAAGTAAGTAGATTAATGCGAATAAATCCTGAATGGTCACTGCTGATGCGTTTCAGTTCTCTTGATGTATTTTCAACTTGTTTAAATGAGAGCTCCCAGAACAGATATTGGTTACAGATACTGGCACTTAACTTAGAAGGATATGTCATTGAATGACCTTTGGGAAATAAACTTTTACCATGCTTTTAGAACTGGTATTAGCAAGCAGTTGTCTAAGCTATATTTGTTCTCTGAATCTGCTAATTTTCATGACAATTATATTTGGTCAAGAAAACATTCTACTGAAGTAATGCAACACTTCATCACTTTTCCCCCCATCTGACCTGTTTTCCTTGTTGCAACAACATTTTCAGTTTTACACCCACAGACCATCATCCCATGCGTAGACCCTGATATTTGAGGTCAGCGTTATTTGAACAACTGCATGGTCCTCGAAGGCTAGGGTGGGACCTGTAGACCCTACAAAACACTGGCTGAATGATGAGGAGAGGTTCAGCAGCAAGTGGAGACCAAGTAGATAGGCAAATCTCAGAATCAAGAGGGTTTCGGCAAGAAACATTAGCCAAAAATCTATGCAATGTAAGAGTCAAAGGGAAGAAGGTAGCTATGGACATTGGGGCTTAGAAGAAAATCTCATGTATTAGGAAAGTATTAGAAGAACAAGTCTGCATCTTAGTCCTAGAGCAACTACAATCCTGGATGAGAACCAAAGCAGAAGGAAGGGCAGCAAGGCAGAGACCAGAATCCTCCACCAGGAGTGGGGATAAAGTATCTGGTCTTAAGTGTCAAGTCAAGAAGCTAAGTTTTAGAAGCTGGGTTTAAGGTCAGAATGAGATTTGATTCTGAGTTTACTCCTGGGATTCTTAAAATATTCCTGTCTAACACCAAAGATTTGTTCCAATATCAGATACTAGAAGTCAGAGAATGTAGTTGACCTGTTCAAGATCACAAGCTAATTAGTGCTGGGGCCAAAATTAGATTCCAGGTTTTCAATTCTCACACCATGGCTCATTAGGCCATGATTTGAATGAATCAGAAATGCAGATAGATATATTTAATTGTTTTTGACATGTTCATTTGTCACTACTATTTCATAACCGCAAAGAGAATTAGAATTTTGGATCAGATTATGGAACAGATAAATTGAAATAGTTCATAGACATATCTTGCAAAATATATATACATTTGTCTTAGAAAGGCTCAGAATTGACTGATTTTTCTGATTATTATTTATACATCTCAATGAGTTGAATATAGATGGATTCATTATAGATTGTTAATAATTATGTGATTTTCAGGTCAGAAAATTCCATTACCAGCAAATTGTCGAATAATACATAATTTCATATATTCATCTTACTGATAGGTTTTTCTTTTTCTTTCATTATACAAAGTTGACATTAAAAAAATTCTGGAGATTTTGTGTCTTGGTTTAAACTTTATTGATCTTTTATTGCCTTTATTTACAAAATCTTTGAATTAAAAGTCTATAATAGGATAAATTATTATATTATTTGAAAATAAACCATTATCTAAAATTATTTATGCTTTATCCAGTCATAGTTAAATTAATAATTTTGTGTTCTGTTTTTGTCTTATAACCTTCAAAGTTAGCATCATAGACCCTTTTGTCATACTGGAAATCACTGACTGTTGTTTTCATTCTTGTAATTATTCCACCTCGGTCTTGCAGAATTGATATAAAGGAACCAATTTTTTGCATTAAGCAAAACATAAAAACAAGTAATATTTCAGGATTGTACAAAATTTATCAGATAGTGGTACCAGCTGATGAATTGTAGTATTACAACCCAGTTGCTTTAGATATCTCTGGATTTTGTTTGTTTTTAAGCTGAATTGATTTTTTAAACTGTTGAATCATTGAGCTTTCTGGCCTTCATGGGTCCATGACATTGATATTACAGTTTCATTTTACTACACAGAACCACACTGAAGAATTAAGGTGAACCTTAGACGGAGGTAGAAACTAACCTCTGAAAATCAAAGTGCCTACAGGAAGCTGCAGGTGTGGGGAGTAGGAGGAGAATGTGCCAAGGCAAGGGGAAGGGAGAGGTTTTTGAGGGAATTTCCGCCACTGAGAATATGAAGTCAGACAATTCACAGTAATAGGAGATTTTTTGCTTTTTTTTACAAACCAAAAACAGGGAAGAAAAGAAAAGGTCAAAAATAAATGGCACGTCCAGAGACTGGGAAAGAGCTAGAAAGAGGACAAAATATTACTTGATGGTATTTATTAAATATATCCAAGTTGAAGTCTACACCCTTGCTACTGAAAGTGTGGCATAAGAACTAGCAACATCAGCACCAGCTGGGAACTTGTTAGAAACGCAGACTCCTGGGCCTCAACCTAGAAAGATCGAACCAAGATCTGCATTTTGACAATAGCCTCCAGGCTGGCAGAACGCACATCCACATTTGAGAGTAAAGTTTGGGGAACCTTTTTTTTTTTTTTAGCATTAACATGAATAGAAATATAAAGTTATCAAAATTACTAGGAATTTTTTATTTAATGTTCAAATTTTACACTTTAAAATGATGGAAAAATATTAGAAATCTTATAAATATTTATGTTTTACTTCTCAATTTTTCTTCTTATACAATTAGTTATCAAGGTATTTATAAAGTATGTTTAGTTAAAAGCACCCCAATACATGTTTTATTATATTAAAACATTTTACTTTTAAATGGATTAAAATGAACTATGAGCCTGCTTTCTAAGTTGAAATTACATTTCTTCCCAGGTTTTGTAGCTGGATGATGCTGTTCTTTCACAACATTATTTTGTTTTATTTTATTTTATTTTATTTATTTTATTTATTTATTTTTTGAGACGGAGTCTCGCTCTGTTGCCCAAACTGGAGTGCAGTGGCCGGATCTCAGCTCACTGCAAGCTCCGCCTTTCGGGTTCACGCTATTCTCCTGCCTCAGGCTCCCGAGTAGCTGGGACTACAGGCGCCCGCCACCTCGCCCGGCTAGTTTTTTTGTATTTTTTAGTAGAGACGGGGGTTTCACCGGGTTAGCCAGGATGGTCTCGATCTTCTGACCTCGTGATCCGCCCATCTCGGCCTCCCAAAGTGCTAGGATTACAGGCTTGAGCCACCGCGCCGGGCCGACGTAACATTATTTTAAATAAATTTGTGAATACAAAGCGTTAAGTTGATTTTAAATACTCTACAAACTTGACAATATTCTTTTTCTTGATCTGGGTACTAATTACACGAGAGTGTTTAGTTTGTGTGTTAATTAATTGAGTTCTATGTTCATGATACATATACAATTTTGTGAGTATATATAAAACATTTTAATTACAATTGTTTTCCAATTCAATAAATATTTCAACTTAATAAACATTTAATAAATAGTTTAATAAATATTACCATGATAAAAGAAACCTATACCAAGAGAGCACATCTACTACCCTTAACGCAGGTGTTTTGTAAGACTTTTTGCATACCCCCAAAGTGCTGATATCGCTGATATTATTTGGGAAATGTCTCATTGGTGGTTCAAGAAGAGTTTCAAAATAGTCTTCAGTGTGACATCCATCACCCCATTGTGCTTACTTGATGGTCCCACACATCTTATTCTATTTGTTTTGTTTTGTTTTGTTTTGTTTTACCCATTACCCACCTTAACACAATTACCCATTAGTCTTGGCTGTAAATGTCATTTAGGCTCTTTAAAAAATTCAAATCTACCATCAAAAACAAAGTTTTCTCATAAAGTAGATATTCAAAAATGTACTACCAGCATAGACAAGAGTTCACAAATGTGAGTTCCAAAATATATTTTGGACAAGGGCAGTATCAATGAAGTAAATATCAGTTTCCTCAAGTGTCTGTTTTCAAAAAGCTTACACTCATTTCGACATATGTAATTCTGATATATTTGCTAAAATATTTATTTTATTGTCTGGAAGATGTATGAAATAGCTGAAAAAGGAAATCGATTAACATCCATATTGTGTGATTTTTTTCTCTAATTTAAGATGAAAACCTAAGTACAGGTAGAAACAGGTAAAGTAGGTCACTATAAAAATGATAGAAGGTTCTAGGTTAAGTTTTCTATTGGAAATAAAGCCACTATCATGTTTCATCAAATATTAGGACTCAGCGCCAGGGATTTTATTATACACAGGGTATGAAATACTTTATAAATCACTATATCTGCTGACATTCAATTACATTAAGCCTTATTAATATGAACTGCAGAATGTTTTTAGGTGTCTACTGGTAGTAAAACTAGCTTTTTCATTTAAAAAGCTTGGCTTTCCCACATGGCCCCAAAGTTCATATAAAACCTTTAAACATACAAGATTTTAGTGCTGATTATTTTTCAATGTTTCAAACTATAGACTACCTGAGTGTCTTAAAGACAAACATCTGTCCATATGTCTAGGAATGGATTAAAATATGGTATCAGATCTTGTGCAAACCTGGTAGTGATTTTTCCATGAAAAAATAATCTTTCCACATCTTTTTCCATATAATCTCTATTTATTCCAGCATAGAAAGCTGTTGACAAATGTGAATTCCAAAATGTATCTTGGATGATGGCAGTATACTGCACAATAATGTATTTTATCAAATAATAAGTGAATCTGGCCCATTTGTATAATAGTTTTGAAATCTCTAGGAGAGGAAACAAGTGTCCTTCTTCTTGTAATGCTACAATAATAGGCCCTGTGCAGAACCAGGTAGAGCTGAGTGATTCAACATGTCACCATCCTCACACTGTTAGGTAATGTGGACTCATCTGTTCATTTTGTATGTTCTCTTTCAACTGAAGAATCTTTATGTGCACCCTTTAGATCAGAGGTGTGAAACATTGGCTGTATCTTGAGTCACTTATAAAAACTATAAAACTATGAGTTCCCATAACTATACTCAAGAATTCTGATTTAATGCTCTTAGCTGACACCTAGACATTGTATTATTATTATTAATAACCCTTGCAATGGTAATATGAAGTCAGAGTTGAGAACACACTTAAGATCATGGCTGTTGAGAGCTGAAAAGCCTCTGTTTAATTTTTCATGTGATAGAAGAGGGAAGAGATAATCTTGAGAGATGTGCTTCAGGCTTACGCAAGTTGTATGGACATTTATATGAACCACATAATTTTTTGAGATCTATTTACATATGTATATTGTACCATATAGGCATGTCCTTATATACTTGGGTGCCTATGTTATACTCTGTATTTACATAGGAGTGAATATTTTATTCAAATTTGGTTTAAAATAATATACTCAAAACAAAATACTTCAAACGTTTAAAATATTATCTCAGGTATGCAAACACCTTGAGTGAGAAATATTTATACATGACCACTAGGCGGTGCAAGTGATCCATGTTTGTAAATGGTGTAATTCAGCATTAATGTCAAATTGGCAATTATATACACATATATGCTGAAATCATTTGCTATCGGCCAATTTTTTAAAAAGAAATAAATGCTATGATTTATAGTTGTAGGAATAGAAACTGCTTTCTATGCCATACAAGCAATTTCTGCATGCACACAAAACAGTAAGGAGTTCTCTTTCTTTGAAAATATTTTTCTCCAGAGATGTCACTTAAGTTTTCTAATTCAAATGCTTGCTTATTTTTACAGTGCAGATTAGTTAAAGGGAAAGATTAAAATGTTTCCAATGTCTAATTTAAAAAATATATCTGATGCACAGTTTATTTTCTATAAAATGTTAGTTTTATCAGAACAAAAAATAACATTTATTGTTCTTATTACTGTGAATGATTCTGAACAGATTTAATTCTTCATTTATTTCCTAATTTATAAAATTCAAGGTTAGAATGTGCTCAAGGTTGACAAATATTAAAATGAAATTGTGGTAGCTTTCAGAACTTCAGGAGATACATATTTTACTTGGTTTGGATTTTAAATAGTTATTCTCCAAAGCTTGCATTTCTTTGTAATGAAAGAGTATTCTAAAATACAAATATGGACGTCTTCTGTGATATTTAATCCAATAAACAGTATGAGTGTCTTTTATTTTGAGGCAGAAAGTGCTCAGACTTCAAGAATAAAGAAAAAATGTCCCTTATTCTCCAGGGACATGCAATTTAGTGAATTAAAAAATGTCACAATAGTGCAGATTAGGAGAGTTATCATTTCCTCTCCCCTGCACCCTGTGCCTGATGTCATCTTGTTATGCCTCAGGATTAAGAACATTCCCACGTGACAAGAGTCAAAGTATCCCTCATGTTGAACAATAGAATTCGCATGTGACACAATGAGCTTATATGTCAAGCATGAATTCTGTATTCTGTCTTCCAATATTAATACTTAAGCGATATTTTTGACTCTTTTGTGAAAGACAGCTATGAATGAAGCAGAGAGAAGCCTACAAACTGAACCAGGACACTGTTTTTTAGTATTCCAAAAACCTGAATTTTCTTACTCAGGAACAATTTCCTAGCACTCTTGTTCTCCAGTAGCCCAGCATGCTGGTGTCCTGGTGTCAGACTGAATTCCTCAACCACTGCTTTCCCTTTTTTTTTTTTAGACAGAGTCTCACTCTGCTGCCCAGGCTGGAGTGTGGTGGCATAATCTCAGCTTGCTGCAATCTCTGCCTCCTGGGTTCAAGCGATTCTCCTGCTTCAGCCTCCTGAGTAGCTGGGATTACATGTGCCCACCACCACACCCAGCTAATTTTTGTATTTTTAGTAGAGATGGGGTTTCACTATATTGGCCAGGCTGGTCTTGAACTCCTGACCTCAGGTGATCTACCGGCCTCGGCCTCCCAAAGTGCTAGGATTACAGGCATGAACAACTACACCCAGGCTGCTTTCCTGCTGAAGACCTTCAAAGATCTCTCTGAGATTTCAAAGCCCTCCAGAATGTACTCCTTTTGTGGTAACATTTATCTCCACTCCACACCCGTCCATTTATTTTCATGTACAAATTTATATGCATTTTGATGTATGGGAACTTGGGCTGGATTCACTCATTGATTTATGCATCAGGAAGTTAAAATGGCTTAAAGTCATCAGAGATGAGGCTGAATATAGTTAATATTGTTGTTTTTTTACTCAGAATTTTCTTTCTGTGGATATTCTATGACTACTGCAGAGTTAGTTGCATAAATGTTGATCACTGTGCTGTTCAGACTCAACTTGGGCTCAGGATTCCTGCGGCCTGGCCTTGCCTGCCATCAGCATTTCTGAATCATGTAGGTTATATGAACACTTGATGCCTTGCCTTTTCCCTTACTGTTGAGCCTTCTGATCTATGCTCTGACTTCACTAACCTGTTTGCTATGTGGTTTCACTGGGGCCTGTGGATTCTGATACTTGCTAAACTTTTTTACTTGAATCACTCACTTGGATGCAGACACTTCCCAGTCCACTCCCCTACCTGACCTGTACCTTGATTACACAATCTTGTTGACCTGATGTGACTTTCACAGGGCATGCATGACACTGATACCTAACCAGCTTGTTACTGCTTGTCTCCCAGTGTGGCCTCTCCACCTTTCCCAGGCCATGCTGGGCTGTGCCACAAACACCATGGGGTTATTTTCCTCTCTGTGCTCACACCCTGACATTCCCCTTTCCACTTCCTCATCTGTCAAAAACATAACTCTGGCTGGGTGCAGTGGCTCACACCTGTAATCCCAGCACTTTGGGAGGCTGAGGTGGGTGGATCATGAAGTCAGGAGAGCAAGACCATCCCGGCTAACACAGTGAAACCCTGTCTCTACTAAAAATACAAAAATTAGCTGAGTGTGGTGGCAGGCTCCTGTAGTCCCAGCTGCGTGGGAGGCTGAGGCAGGAGAATCACTTGAACCCAGGATGCAGAGGTTTCAGTGAACCGAGATGGCACCACTGCACCCCGGCTTGGGTGACAGAGCAAGACTTTGTCTCAAACTAACAAACAAACAAACAAATAAAAGAACGTAACTCTGAAGACACTGTTTACTTCCACTTTCAAAACGTATCACATGATCTTTCTCCTACAAACCATAGAATTTTCTTCTGCCCTATCATCTGAAAGATTACCCTCTTCACATCCTGGCTATTTCATTGTTGTGCAGTTTTGAGGCAGATCTTTCTTTCATTGTTTTCTGAAGCTGACAGTCTCATCTTGGCACAACTTATTAACTTAGTGGGAGCCCGTTAAGATCCACGTTTGCGCTGTCTGCTGTCCACATTTGATTTTTTTTGAAATGAGGTGTATTTCAAACAAGTTCATTACTGTGCTGATGCTCACAGTCAGTGAATGCACCAAGAAATAAGCTAGACTTCACTTTGTAGTAGGAAAAAAACTGACTAGATAGGAAACAAAAAATAGGATTCCATGTTAGTTTCTACTGTAGTTCAGGAGAGATATATGCAACCACAGAAGATAATTTGAAGGAGCAAAAATGCAAACAGAAAAATCTGAGAAAGAAATAAAGCGGTTAACCCAGTACACTAATTTAAGTTGACTTCCGTGACTGGTGGACTAGGGGAGAGTCTTGAGGGAACCCAAAGAAAATGAATTTTAGTCTTCACAAATCCAGCATTCCTGAGTAATGCTTTGGCTTGGGGTTAAAGAAGTCAGAGTAAAATAAAGGAAGAAAATGAACTTTAGGGATCCTAGAGAAAGGTAAAGCTGGTCTGAAATGGTTGGAGAGGTTTTTTAATTCCTAGAGCATCAAAGTAAAACATATCTTTAGAGAGCAAAAATGGTACATTCTACTCCATGTCAGCAACATCCCTGTGTAGTTACACCTTGCCCCTCCCATTCACCTCGAGATTTGCTGCACCACAGTAAGAAAATGTCTTCTCTTTCATAATAATGGCTTCTTACGGTGTTCCTACTGGCTCCTTACTGACAAAACAAACTAGAAAGAGTAAGGAGCATAGCTGTGTGTTTATAGCTTTTGTGGCCATATATTCTCATTTAATTTAAGTAAGTACTTGAGTCATATATCAAATATATCTTTAAGGGAATATCATAGGTAAATTGCTTAATTTCTCTATGTTTCAATTTCCTAGTCTATAAAATGGAGATATTAGGGTCTAATATATAGGATATGAGTCTAAACCATACAAAGTTTAGCACGATACATAGAAAGCATTTGATACATGAAGTAATGAGAGTTATTATTTATTAGCTAAGGACATTCTGGGGAAAGACTGAAACTGAGGTTCCAGTCACTGGGGCTGTTGGTTACTTTCCTAGATGAAAAATGAGAAGCAAGTTGTTTGGAGCCCACTTCGGGGCTCTAATCCTCACATTGCCTGTGGCCATACCGCCCTCAATGTGCCTGATCTCGTCTAATCTCAGCACGATCACTTGGTAACTTGGTGTCCATAAAAATATCCTGCATTTAAAAAAACGATGGCAGAGTATTCTTGATTGTAAATTTTAAAAACAAACTTAACTATTACAACCAACCAGTTTTCTTATCAACTGCCCAACTGTAAAAATAATGTTATCAATAGCTTTAGCAAACATGTATACTACTTCTGGTTAAATTGTATATTTTTAAAAAAATATTCTTTGCCTTAGAGCCTATTACTTTCTTCTATGCCTGTTTAATTTTTGCCATTGTCTAGGTCTACAAGGCCTTTGTGACTTACATAACAAATGCGATTAATCTGTATGCTTTTTAATTAGAATTACATGTATGTGGTCTATTTATTCTGGGACTTCAAACTTTCTTCTACAGGATAGTTAATATATAAAGTACATTAGGGATTCACAATTACCATTTAAAACTCATTATTGACAGTGCTTAGCAGCAATACCATAATGTTATAAACAAATCTATGTTTCTTTTACTATCTTGCGTTGTGTAATTGTCTCCCAAAACAAATTCTCCAAATTTAACAAGGAAAATTACATTGCTAATTAGATTTAGGAAACAGCCTGGAAGCTAATGAAAAAACAAACTTAAAAGGAAGGGACAATTATTTCAAAATTATCCATTAACTCTTTACTGCTGCCATATAAGGTACATTTTCAATTTATTTTTTATAATGTTTGTAAAACAGTGCTTTAAGTAATACATAAGAGCATGCAGAATAACTAGTGGAAAACAGCACAGAATGAAATTCTTGTCTATGTGGAAAGAGTCTCTTAATCTTCTTGAATATTTTAGATAAATATTACTTAACGTATAATTTTAAGATTTCTTTTACTGCATTGGATGGAACCCCCGTGTGAAATAAGTGATACCATAATTTGACAGTAGATGGCACTATTGTTATTCTCTAACAATGTGCTGAGTCAGTGGGCTCCGCTCAAAAGATGCACATGTTTTCATTTAAAGCAGGACTACCATCCAAGAGTCAATCTTGGAAGTCATTATTAATTTGAAATGACACCAAGGTTTTATTCTTTTGCCATTCTTTCATTTAAAAGGACAAAATTTCCTTCACACTTCTGCTGTTAATTGCTCTCTGGTGGTTGTCTAAAATTCTTTGATGTGTAATTTGATTTTAAATATTTTATTGCTTTTGCTGGCACAACAGAACAACGTTTTACATAAATGATGCTAAGAAATATCTACCTCTTCATGGTAAGGATACTAAAACTCTTTACTCACCTTTGATATTTATTATCCCTCTTCAACAGTATTACATGTGTAACATAACAGTGATCATGAAAGTTAGAGTCAACTTAATTTTTATGGGGAAGATTATCTGTATTTACATTTTCTTACAAATTGTTGAAATTACCTCCTTCAGGTCTTTTTGTCAATCCTAAATCCATTTACTGCTACTTTTTATCCTACAAAAAGCAAAACAATAATAGCAACAACAACAAAAATTTAGTTCATTACTTTTCCCTGCAGTGAATGGGCTGTTTCTATTGTCCAGCTTAATACCAAGTCAGCCATTAGTCACTAATGGATTAGTAGCTTGAAAAGGTGGATATTATTGACAGGCGCAAATGGATTTCTATGCATTTCTCTGAAACGACTTGCTAATGTTCCTTTCACAGGAGCAATTAGGCATGTCACTCTGTTTTTGCAATTTTTGGTTTTGGTCCAATTAAAAAAATAGGGTTTGCCATCCTAGGATTTTCATTTTGCTTCAATCTTGGGGATCTAGTCTGCCTTTCAAGGATTTTCATAGTTGATTAATGGTGTGAAATAATGTATTGATAGAGGAATTATTTGGAAGCAATTCTATGGTGATGTCTGTTTTTGTTTTATTTGCTATTGTGCTTTCCTCTAACTCAGAAAAGTGAAAGATAATTATTATATTTGGTCTTGTGTGTATGTATGTGATTTTCTTCTACATACTAGGGGTGACTTTTAACTGTTACAAAGACATTTTTGTCCAAATAATTTGGGCATAAAGCTTACACTCTATGCTTCCTCTATTCATTATATTTAATCTACTACTAGAGCCAAGAAAAAGCCAAATTTAAATAAGTGATTTGAAAATTTTGTGTTTAAACTGAAATGGTATAAACAAAGGTGAAACCTGGTTTACAGGAAGATTAAAAGAGATCCGACGTGGCATTTTGTCTACGTGCCTGGCATCATTCAACTCTACTATTCTATAGGTGTTGCTATTCTTTGTATTTATGATTGGTATTAGCGGCAAAATAGCCTGCAGCTGGTGCTGAATGCCTCAGCCCTATTATTAGAGCTATTGAGATAAAATTATCTCTACTTTCTATTTCAAATTGGTTCAAGTCTATCAAGTTCAAGACTTTGACCTCTTTGTTTTCATTAGAATCCATGTAAGATGTGGAATATTATCTCTGTAGGTGTTTTAGGCGCTTTATACTGTAATTCAAATAGGAGAGGTTTGTGTGTGTATCATGCAGTGAAGCAACGTTCTTATCCCTCTTTGTGTCCTGTGACTGGGATGAGGCCTTATACAGGCTAGCATGTCGTTCAGCAAATTATTTGTTAAAGCTTTAAATAGGATAGCTGGCTATATAAGCCTGACAATTTGCTCTTCAAAGTTTAATCTGTCAGGGACTACTCAGTCAGCCTGTCTTTAAAGCAGAGCATTGATTCTCTCTTCCACCTTCTCTAGGGACCAAGAAGTTTCCTAAAAACACTATTCTGTTCTACTTGTGCCTTGCTTTTAAAAATACCTGAAGATTCTTGCTCCTAGGTTGCATTTATTTTTTAATTTGAGACTTCAGCAAGATAATACAGAAGATTAGCTGAGAAGTACAGAAACCATACATTTGTAGTGTGTAATTTTGACAATCTATAAACTTGAAAATGTGATCTGTTTACATCCAGGTAATTTATTTCTGAAATTTCTCTCAAGCATTTGAGGTTTAAACTCAGTAAAATTCAGGGTTTCATCTTGCTCCCTTCTGTCTAAATTCGATTTTAAATCATGAGGCTGTAGAAGGTTCTGGGGTTGCCTCCGGTTACCCAACTGTGACCTGCATCTCATGCTGCCATCTCTATTCTCCAGCTCCATTGCACTCTGGCACCAGGATCACATGCGAGGCTACTGCTTCTAGGAGTTCCAGATGTGCAGTGGGCCATTCTTTTTTTGTCTTGAATCAGCAATCTTATGTAGAGGTCTACTACTTTTCTCTCTACCTTCCTTGCTCCATCATCACCCACTTGACCTAAAGGAGAACAAGACGCAAGTGTTCCCATACCAGGGTGACATTCTCTCATGTTGACTCCTTAGGTTCTCTTCTTCACCTCCTCTTGGAAGCTCTTATCTGATCTAAGAGGAAGGTGAAAAGCAAAGCGAAGCAAAACAAAGCAAACACCTTCCTCCACAGACGCTCTTCTACAGAGTTTACACCGAAGCTGGCTTTTCAAAACTTAAAAGCTGAGAATTTACTCTAAATTTTCTGTTTTTTCCATTGGTGTCTCTCCTTCAGACATTGATTGTTGGCCTTCTGGGGTAACATACTTGTGTGGAAGTGTGAGATGGGAAGGAGGCACTTCAACTAATGCCTCTCATACCATCCCAGTATTTTGTTTTTGTTTTTTTTGCTTTTTTATTTTGAGACGGAGTCTTGCTCTGTCACCAGGCTGGAGTGCAGTAGCATGATCTCGGCTCACTGCAACCTCCGCCTCCCAGGTTCAAGTGATTCCCCTACCTCAGCCTCCTGAGCAGCTGGGACTACAAGCCCGTGCCACTATGCCTGGCTAATTTTGTACATTTTAGTAGAGACGGGGTTTCACCGTGTTGGCCAGGATAGTCTTGATCTCCTGACCTTGTGATCTGCCTGCCTCTGCCTGCCAAAGTGTTGGGATTACAGGCATGAGCCACCATGCCCGGCCCATTCCAGTTTTAACACAGTATAACGAACTCTATAAGGAACAGGTACTGGGGACTTTTGAAATCTTTATAATACCTCTATAAAGGATTATTAGCTCCTGTTTTCAAGTGGATTTAGAAAGACAAAAATGTAGCAGCAGCATATCACAGAGCAGCATGAGGCCAGTGTAAATTCAATGTTACCTATCAGTCTTCTCTTACTGGGATATTAATCAAAATGTTAGGCACAAATGTTAGGAAAATAGATTTGCTAATTCTGGTTTCGTTGTCTCCTGCCATCATACCTGTTCTCAATCATCTGCTCCTGCAATTAGGGATAATCTACATCTAATTTTTAAATTTATTCCAGTCCATGTCAGAATGGTTATATCTTGTATCAGCAATGATATCTTCTGCCTGGCATTCTTACTATATAGACCAGGGGTTCTCAATCTTGCAGCTATTGACATTTTAGATCAGATGATTCTTGGTCATGCAGGACTGTCTTGTGTATTTTAGTGGTATCCCTGACCTTTGCCCCCTAGAGGCCAGTAGTACATTCTCCAATTGGGCCAACCAAACACGTCTCCAGACATTGTCCAATGTCTCCTGGAGGGCAAAATCACCCGCCTCCCATTAAGAAATACTGCATAGGATTTTCATCTGTAATTTCACTGCTCCAGTATTATTTCTACTCTTTACTTGAGAATCCAGTTTTGTAGGACTTCAGATTTATATCATTCTGGGTACTCTCAGACAAAAAGACAAAATTATGATAATAAAACTGAGCATAAAATTTAATAATTATTTTGAATGATAAAAAAGAAATTACAATAAATAGCAAATTTTGAAAAGCTGACAAATACAACTATCACAAAGTCAGGAAAAATACAATTTTTAAAAATTCAGCTGTTTATAACCCACCTATGGCCTACATTTTCTGCTGCCTATTTTTTCAATAAAATGTTATTTTGTATGTGTAAAAAACATTCATATGATTTTTTAAAATAACATTTTTGTGTGTGTGATGAATTTTTGATATTTTTAAAATAGAGGGAATAGGTGATTTATAGTTACCTATTATAGTGTTTATAACAGTAAATGTTGCTTTATCAAATTTATTCATAACAAGAGAATATTTCTGTTTTGACTTGTCAACCATGAAAATAAAATTCTTTCCTCACAGTTTGATATTTGGAAGAATTTTCTGTGGGCTGGCTTCTGGGTCCACACATTTCAAACCATTTCATCTTCCGCTCCACACATTCTTTCAGTTCTCAGTACCATAGGACATGTTCATATAGAAATATAACCTGTACCTTTTCACATTGCTGTCACAGTCCTGGGTGTGTCACCAAGGGAATGGAGTGGGCATAGGACACCAAGAATGCTGGTGACCACCTTCATATCCCATTATACAAGATAGAACTGTGATGAGAGGACATCAGAGTGCACAGAGACGTCTTTGTTGACAGTAAAGCATCACAGTTTTTGCAAAATTTTCAAATCTTTACTTCAGTATAAATACATTCCTAGGTAGCATCTAGGGCCATGGAAGTGACTTGTAAATGAGGAACCCTGAAACGTTAATATTGATGATTTAAAGCAAACACATTTAACCATAGCTGCTGCTACAGGGGAAACAATGGGGGAGATAGAGGATAAGAGAAGACCTAGGCAGGATATTTATATTGGGTTACAGGAAACAAGCAGGGAATTATAGGTTCATATTTTCTAAAGAAATGGAAGGGAAATTTCCTAGCATTAGTCAACAAAGAAGTTTTATTTTCTACCTTAAAGTTAATAAACCCCTCCCTCAAAAATATACATAGAAAAACAGTATTTTGTAGCCCTTATGACACACAGGGTACATTCCCACTGCATTAAGAGCACCCACTTTTTGATGGGCAAAGACTTCATGATTAAAACACCAAAAACAATTGCAACAAAAGCTGAAATGACAAATTGGATCTAATTAAACTAAAGAGCTTCTTCACAGCAAAAGAAACTATCATCAGCTTGAACGGACAACCTAAAGAATGGAAGAAAATTTTTGCAATCTATCCCTGACAAGGGGCTAATATCAAGAATCTACAAGGAACTTAAACAAACTTACAAGAAAAAAACAAACCACCCCATCAAAAAGTGGGCAAAGGATATGAACAGATACTTTGCAAAAGAAGACATTTATGCAACCAACAAACATATGAAAAAAAACTCATTATCACTGGTCATTAGAGAAATGCAAATGAAAACCACAGTGAGATACCATCTCATGCCAGTGAGAATGGCAATCATTAAAAAGTCAAGAAACAACAGATGCTGGAGAGGATGTGGAGTATAGGAATGCTTTTACACTGTTGGTGGGAGTGTAAATTAGCTCAACCACTGTGGAAGACAGTGTGGCAATTCCTCAAGGATCTCGAACTAGAAATACCATTTAACCCAGTGATCCCATTACTGGATATATACCCAAAGGATTATAAATCATTCTATTCTAAAGACATGCACACATATGTTTATTGCAGCACTATTCACAATAGCAAAGACTTGGAACCAACCCAGATGCCCATCAATGTTGGACTGGATAAAGAAAATGTGGCACATATACACCATGGAATATTATGCAGCCATAAAAAAGAATGAGTTCATGTTCTTTGCAGGGACATGGATGAAGCTAGAAACCATCATTCTCAGCAAACTAACACAGGAACAGAAAACCAAACATCGCATGTTCTCACTCATAAGTGGGAGTGGAACAATGAGAACATATGAGCACAAGGAGGGGAACATCACACACTGGGGCCTGTTGGGGGGTCAGAGGCTGGGGAGGGATAGCATTAGGAGAAATGCCTAATGTAGATGATGGGTTGATGGGTGCAGCAAACCACCATGGCACAAGTGTACCTGTGTAACAAACCTGCACGTTCTGTACTTGTATCCCATAGCTTAAAATATTTTAAAAAATAGCCATTCCATTTCTAAGAAGTAATTTATATTAGTTACATGTGGAAAGGGGAAAAGTTTGGGTTATTTTTCAAAATTGTTTAAGTCCTGAGAAATGTGACATGTTTTTTACTTTCTAATACATCTATGAATAGAAGAGATACCTTAAATTAGAAAAAAAAGAAGAATCACAAGTAAATTGCTTAATTTCTGTATGCCTCCATTCGCTAATCTGTACAATGGAAGACATTACTGTCTATTTATAGGGTATGATGAGTCTAATCCATACAGATGTCCAATACACAGAAAGAATTCAATACATCCAATAAAGAGAGTTATCATTAGCCAAGTACATTCTCTAGGACAGATGAAGATTGAAGCTCTCATCACTGGGATTATTGGTCACCTTCTAGATGCAAACTAAGAAGCACATTCTTTGGAGCCAACTCTTGGGTTTCTAATCCCAGCACTGTTTCCAGCCATACCACCCTGAATGTGCCTGATCTCATCTAATTCCAGTGCCATCACTTGGTAGATTTATGTCCTTAGTAAAGTTCTTAACCTCTCTGTGAAGTTTCCTCACCTGTAAAGCTGAGGTAAACCCAATACTTCATAGGGTTTGCTTTTACTAGTGGTGCCATTATTATCATTATTTCCAAATCATATTCACATTTTCAAAGTACTACGTATATGAGGGAAACATATTGTTCCAGCAGATTTTGTGTAGCCTGTTATTCAAATCGAACAGGGTGAGTTGCATTTGATAATTGACTTGCATAATCAGGGTATTTTATACCTGTACGGGATTGTTTCTCTTTGTTTCTCCATGCCTTTATGCTGAAGAACACTTTGCCCTATAACCTATAATTTTCGTGGTCTCACTCGATCAAAATATTCCCTCAAGGAGATTTTTCTTTCTTTTCTTTTCTTTTTTTTTTTTTACAACCTGGTTGATGTTTATGGGAAAACGTTGATGGAGATCTTTTTATCCTCAGCCGCTCTGTGAGATTTATGTAATTTAGAATTTTGTTGTGATGTTCTCAACAGCCGGGGGAAGACATGGAATTGTAATGGCACACTCAGACACAAAACAATCTGGGGCTGTGATGCATCTAGAGTTTTTATAGCCTAATTGCTGTAGAACATAAAACACCAAAAGCTCCAATTTCGCCTCACCTGGTAATGACACTGCCTGAAAATAGGTTGTTATGATACTGGAAGAAGTTGGATTGAAAGGGAAACCAAGAAGCTACTATGATTAGGAAAAAAGGGCATTGTTCATATAAGCTTCCATGGAATATTATTTCTTTTAGCAAGAACAGAGGCATTGCAGAAACCAGTTCCAGGAGGCTACTGGGAATCACAAAGTCAGTAAAATATCCTGAATTTTTGCAAGCTAGAGTGTCTCTCTGTTCATTTTATTATCAAGTGCACAATAAGTAGATATGGACCTGATTTTAGTTAGTTGCATAAATTTAGTAATTTTATAGTAGTTACAGTGAAAACATGGTGTATTCTCATGGGAGCAAAAGGACATTGTAGTTTTTGAAAACAGCAATACTCTGTAACTTGAGTATTTACATAAAGGAAAATTTCATGTATAGTTAGTTCATAAAGTGTGTTAGATATAACTAGACATATGTAGAGTTAATTGACTATTATATAGAAATCCAGTCATTGATGACATACCAGGTAACTCTGGAGTAGTATCTTTTTCCCCCAGCTTTATTGAGGTATAATTGAAAACTTTTAATGGTATATATTTAATACGTACAACATTATGTTTTGATATACATATACATTGTGAAATAATTACAATCAAGTTATTTGACATATTATCATCCCACATAGTTCCCTTTTTTGTGGTGAGACTACTTAAAATCTACTCTCTTTGCAAATTTCAGGTATAAAATGCATTATTATTAACTATACTAACCATGCTATACTTAGGTTTCTAGAACGTATTCATCTTAAGACTGAAAGTTGGTGCCTTTGACCAACATCTCCCCATTTTCCCCATTCCCCTACTTCTGGTAATCATCCTTCTACTGTCTGTTGTTATGAGTTCTACCTTTTTTAGATTCCATTTATAAGACAGGTCATTCAGTCTTTGTCTCTGTCTGGCTACACCAGTTTAATCCCCACCAACAGTGTACAAGTTTCCAGTTTCTTCACATCCTTGCCAGAACCTATATTTTTTCTTTTTGATAATAGCCATCCTAACAGATATGAGGGGGTATTTCATTAGTAGTATTATTAACATTTAATAGAATTACTATATAAGGTTTAAAAATAGAACTCGTGTGAAAAGGATAAAAAGTAGTCATGACACACCATCCTTTCCTGTCTTCACATTTGATATGAGTAATTTGTATAAGATTCTGGTACAATGTGGAAATAATGGTGTTATTTGTTTTATAAGGCTAACAAATTCCATTAAACTTTTTAGGATTAAAGTGTCACTTCAGAAGAATTATATTTTAAAATGTGACTGTATCTCAGCAATATTGCTTATTCTTCAATCTATTCTTTGTATTTATTCATTAAGTGGGGTTTAAATTTCTGCCGTTGTCATGAAAACTGAAGGTATGGCTGGGCAGCACAGTGGCTCATGCTTGTAATCCAGCACTTTGGGAGGTCAGGAGTTTGAGATTAGCCTGACTAACATGGTAAAACTCCACCTCTACTAAAAATGCAAAAATTAGCTGAGCATGGTGGTACATGCCTGTAACCTCAGCTACTCCAGAGGCTGAGGCAGGAGAATAGCTTGAACCTAGGAGGCAGAGGTTGCAGTGAGCTGAGCTCTCACCACTGCACTCCAGCCTGGGTGACAGAGTGAGACTCCGGGTCAAAAAAAAAAAACAGGTGCTTTGTCACCAGGTCATGAGTTATGCTTGTTCTATGTATCGACTATAGGTAGACTGAGGGTACAATATTGACACCCTCATCCTTTTTAGGCTGACATTTGGACTTACAGCCAACACCATTACAAGATTTCCTTCCTTAAAAATAAAAATTAAACTATAGGCCGGTCTCAGTGGCTCACGGCTGTAACACCAGCACTTAGGGAGGCCGCAGCAGGTGGTTCACAAGGTCAGGAAATGGAGACCATCCTGGCTAACACGGTGAAACCCCATCTCTACTAAAAATACAAAAAATTAGCCAGGTGTGGTGGTGGGTGCCTGTAGTCCCAGCTACTGAGGAGGCTGAGGCAGGAGAATGGTGTGAACCAGGGAGGCGGAGGTTGCAGTGAGCCGAGATCGTACCACTGCACTCCAGCCTGGGTGACAGAGCAAGACTCCATCTCAAAAAAAAAAAAAAAAAATTAAACTATGTGCATTGATATTTTTTACTTGAATAATTACTTTAATGTGAATTTTAAATACTTATTTTGTATTTTATAATTCACCCTGTACTCATTAGTTTTTTATAGTAGTTATAGCAAAAACATAGTGTATGCTCATGGGAACAAAAGGACATTGTAGTTCTGAAAACAGCAATTGAGAAGTTAGAAATAAAGAAGGAAGGATATAACTTGAGCAGTGATGGTTCTTTTGGGACTACTTGAATAATCAAAGGGCACCAGAGCGGTTTTATCTCATAGAAAAAGTTCTGTAAACTCTGTAAGAGTCTTACATATTCATTATAAACTGATAGATTTATTGAGTACATTTAAGTAATTTAACATGGAAGCAATCTCATGCAAAATCAGAATTTCAGTATTTTCTTTTTCCTTGATTGGCACAATGCCAAAATTTTCATTAGTTCTAACAGGCAAGAAACTAATTTGTGGAAATGATATAATGAATCATGTTGGGGAGAAACTATCCATGTTAATTGTATTCAAGCTCTTCTCTTTGCCTACATAGAGTCTTTCTCATTTTCCAAACCATGTTGCCTTAGTCAGTCTTCTTACATCTCTCAGGCTGGTTGAAAGCTAAACTTAAGAATGTTTTCCTAAGGTTTGGTAGATTGAATTCCTGGGCGCCAATTCTTCAGTCCTTGAAATGGCCTCATGGCACGTGATTTTTAGACTTCATTTTTGAATTTTACTTTGGTCAGTATAGATTTTAGTAGATGTGACATGTGTGGAGGCCTGAAATATGCTTGAGTGGTTAAATTTGCTTTCTTGTGTAGTTGCTTTCTGCTAAAGAAGAACATGCTTTGTGTAGCCTTGTCCAAGGATAATGAAAGACACATGGAAAATACTTGGATTCAACTCACAGTGTGGAGTCAAGGCCAGCTAAACCTAGCCGAAATCAGCTGAACCCCAGGTGAGTCACATACACATATGTTGTCTGCCCTGAATTTTGGAATGGTTTGTAAGACCACATTTCTGTAGCAGTAGCTGACTGATAAAGGATGAGAGATGTTCTGTTTGCTTAGTAACAGCTTTAGCTTCAGTTTGCTAAAGAGAAAAATGAAACACTAACTAATTAAGTGATATGCGTGACATCAGACCAAACATCAGAAAATAATCGGAGACCACCTGTGTCAACATTACTTTACCTTGAGCCAGGACATTTTAAATAAGACTCTACACCAATAAACATCCTGGTTGTTTGCTTCAGAAAATTTTTTGCAGAGCAATTTTTCTGGGCAAATAGTTTTCTTATCTGGGCAAATAACTATCGAGTAAGACCATTAGTTTGCTTACTTGAACAAACATCACCTATCAGGGTATTAATTAATTTATTAAGACTTACTTTAAAACTTTCATTTCAAATTCTAAACTCTTAGGGCATTAACTTGGTCAATTCTAACTAGTTCCCCTTTTTGCCAATTCTAACTAGTTGCCCTCTTGAAGACCTGGCTTATACCCCATGAGCACAAACTCTAAAATTTCCTATTCTTCCCTAACCTCTATCTTTGAGAGATGACTCAAACTGTCAAACTGATATTCTTTCCTACTGAAGTAAATTTAATCACTCAGCTTTGGCCAGGTGCGGTGGCTCACACCTGTAATCCCAGTACTTTGGGAGGCTGAGGCAGGTGGATCACAAGGTTGGGAGTTTGGGACCAGCCTGGGCAATATGGTGAAACCCTGACTCTACTGAACAAATAAAAAAATTAGCCGGGCATGGTGGCTTGCATCTGTAGTCCCAGATACTCAGGAGGTTGTGACAGAAGAATCACTTGAACCCGGGAGGTGCAGGTTGCAGTGAGCTGAGATTAAGCCATTGCACTCCAGCCTGGGCGACAGAGCAAGACACCATCTCAAAAAAAAAAAAAAAAAAAGATCACTCAGCTTTACTTGATCAAGAGCTTTTTGGTGGTCTTGGTGTAAGAATTGACAGCTGATATACCTCAGTATTATTTTGTTGAGCATTAATAAATGCATATGTTAGTAAGAATAGCAAAATCCTGAATGTGTGCTTATTGGCTTCCAGTTCTTTTTGTTCTACTACGAACTAACACAATTGATCTATTTAACAGGCTGTCATCTATAAAGGAAAAGGATCAGAAAGATTATCTTGAAAGTTTCCAGGTCTAAAACTCTATGATTCTAAGATTCTTTTTTATTTTATTTTATTTTTTTTGAGACGGAGTCTCGCTCTGTGGCCCAGGCTGGAGTGCAGTGGCCGGACCTCAGCTCACTGCAAGCTCCGCCTCCCGGGTTCTCGCCATTCTCCTGCCTCAGCCTCCCAAGTAGCTGGGACTACAGGCGCCCACCACCTTGCCCGGCTAATTTTTTTGGTATTTTTAGTGGAGACGGGGTTTCACCGTGTTAGCCAGGATGGTCTCGATCTCCTGACCTTGTGATCTGCCCGCCTCGGCCTCCCAAAGTGCTGGGATTACAGGCGTGAGCCACCGCGCCCGGCTGATTCTAAGATTCTGAGGTTTTCAAACGCACATGTAAAATAATTACTGGAACAGTTTATTGTTTTTTAAATATCTCTTAATAGGAAGTACACAAATTGTAAAAATTTAAATAAGATTATCTTATTATGGCTCCTTTAAGGAATCTATGATAACATGTCCTTAAAAACACTGGCATAATGAATTCTTTAAATTAAAAGTTTTTTTTTTGTTACACAAATTGGTTTACACTAAGAGTCTGAATCTAAATATATTATTTCCCTTATGTTACTTGTATTCTCCTCATATGATAACATTTCAACCATTTAGAATTCACCAGCAAGCAATATTACCTAACCTGAATAGAAGTTCTACCTACCATCAGGAGGTAAGCAAAAAAGCCTCCTGCCAAAGAAACTCTACCTAAGTTAATGACAACTTGTTTCATTAGGTCTTCTTTCAGAAGATATTTAATATTATTTTGCACACCATATTAACATGTCTTATATAGACTAGAAAGAACAAAATAAACTGTAGAGTGATACTATGTACAGACACAGTGATAAATGTAGAAGTAAGAGAGCAGATTATCCACAATGGAGGAAACCACATAATTATGAAAAGTAGCTAAATGATCACAAAGTACAAAGTCTGGAGACATTTAAAATGGGCCAGTCTTATGCACCTTTGATTTACAGATAGTGAAATAGCAGATTTTCATAATAATCATGTTTCATCATCTGGATGCAGACTTATACTCTCAGCAAAAGTTTTTATTTAAGGATTCAGATAAATGTATAACATATTTTAGAAACATTTACAAACCAAAATTTTGCTTTTTAACTTTTAGAGGTAAAACATCATATATCTATAAAATCTGATTATGCAAAATAATGTTATTCAAAGAATTCTAGACAGCTGGAGTTTTACAATTTTTAGCTTTTTGAAACGTTCTCTTAATGTTTTCCTGATTTGCTCTCTCTTGGTTTTAAACCCAACTTTTTTGATTCAAGATTTTATTTATTACATGTATATTTCTTTACTATTTTATAAGCAGTTAATATTTTTATATTGGTAATAATAAAATTTTGTCTCTTATTTTTAGTTCCACTTTCCTCTTTTTCTTTCAAAACTCATTATTTCAAATATATCAGGAGAATCTCACTCATGATTCACTGGCAAAGATCAACTCTAAATAGGAAAATGTTACGTTTTTAATTTAATCTATGTTTGCTATGGAAGTAAATTCATTGAAAGAGATTTTTTTCTTCTAAGTAAAAAACTTTCACTTCTTATGCATAAAATACAGATTAATTACACCTTGTGATCCAGTTGTAATGATTCCATAGCCTTAGCAGAAAATAGTCTGGTATTTTGGAGGGAGCTCACATTAGAACATCATTTTGAAGTGAGGCTTTGCACTCTTTCAATATTTTTGGCAGCTTAACTGCAGTATCTTTCATATGTGAAATAACGAGGGTGTTTAAACAACTTATAAGAAACTGTTAAATAGTAAGAGTTCAAACTTCTGTTGCTCCCCTTAGCACTGTGAATATAGAAACAATAGACAAGAAGAGGTAAAGAAAACAACTTGTAACCCTCAAATGGATGATGGACGAGATGGATGAAGAAGGAAAAAATTTATATTTAGAATTTACAAATTAAAATTTCTTAGCACAATAATAATGGCTGTGTCCAAAGGAAAAATTCATCAACCAGAGAAAGGTTGATATATTTCCTATATAACATTGATTTATTTCAATTAACAATGGTTTGAACAATTTATTTTTCGAGTTCACTGTAATTATAAAATATTTTCTGACAAGCTGATTAATAACAGTACTACCTTATAAGCACAATTAGAGTAGCTCTAGAGATCTAGTGTTGAGTTCGATTTGTAGCAGTGAAACAACAAAAGAGCTAGTACAACTAACTCCATTTTTGTTTAAGGGGCTTTTACCCATTTTTGGACATAGGCAAGGATAATTTTAAAGACTAAGATGATATGCAAAACCAACAATAATGTAGTTTTTTTTTAAATTTTTATTTTTTTATTTTCTTGAGATGGAGCCTCGCTCTGTCGCCCAGGCTGGAGTGCAGTGGCGTGATCTCGGATCGCTGCAACCTCTTCCTCCCAGATTCAAGCAATTCTCCTGCCTCAGCCTCCCAAGTAGCTGGGACTACAGGCGCACGCTGCCACGCCAAGCTAATTTTTTATACTTTAGTAGAGACAGGGTTTCGCCGTGTTGCCCAGGCTAGTCTCCAACTCCTGAGCTCAGGCAGTCTGCCCGCCTTGGCCTCCCAAAGTGCTGGGATTACCGGCATGAGCCACCGTGTGTGGCCCCCACAATAGTGTAGTTTTTAAAAGCTAATTCTGGCTTGAAAAGGTAAGGACATAAACAACTATGTTTTGTTAAAGATTTATAGGATGCTGTGACCTGATAAAGGCCAAGAAGTTCCCAGCCTCCTCGGACCCTCACTGGTGCCCGGATTTCTGCAATCACCAGTCACTTCTTGATCCCAATCCTGTTCTCTTCTGCCCACTCTTAACATAAGAAGAGCCTGAAATTTTTACTGACTTAAGATGGTATTTTAGGACACAAGTCCACCATCTTCTCAGTTTGCTGGCTCTCCTAATAAACCTGCTTTTTCTCTTACCAACTCTTGTCTCTCGTGTTTGGCTTTTGACTAGCAAGTAGCCAAACTTGGTGTTGGTTCCAATTTCATAGTGCCCAGCATGGGGCTGTGTACCCATGGATGTTCTAGCTCACCCCATTTCCAACAGCAATGGAGCAATTAGCCGCGGTAGCGTACCAGGACTTCCCTGTTCATGTTACTGGGCAGAGCAGTTAAATGAGCTTTTAATGATTCCATTTTAGCTAGAACTGGTTGAACACTATAAGAAAACCAAAATCTCCAAGTAAACTTACATTTCTGAGTTTTATATCAACATCAGTAGCTTAATAACAGCAGATTTAAATTAGACAGAAAAGAGAAAAATAGAATTTTAGAAGACCCTACTTATCTTTATAGTTGTAGGTTGACAATTTGAGCTCTGAATTTTTCTTACTGCAATTTGCCCATTAGTTTTAAAATGTGCACAAAACAGGCCATAATATGTAACCCACTAAAGTCCCAGAAAACTGGGCATGCCTTTGAAGTGTAAACTCAGGGCCCACAAAATATGACAGACAAATTCAAATGACCTGGTTCTCAGATTGGGTAAAAGTCCAACAACTATTTCCCTCTCCCACAGGATACCCCAATCAAATACAAAAATAAAGCAGTGAATTCTGAGGAAAAGCTCACTTGGAAGGGAAGGCAGTTCCTAGTTGCACATATTGAAGTGACTTACCCAGTCTTAGAGCCTGTCAATACTTCTTTTCCTGGCACCAACAAAGCTTTACAGGCAGCTGACACCATGGAGAAGGAAGAAGGGAGAATCTGAGAGAGAAGAATTGCTGGCAGCTGCTGGGATGTCTCTGGAATTCCAGTCATGGTGTCAGCTAGCTATGAGCAACTGGCACTCATGACTGGTTGTTGATCTGCCTGATAGTGTGAATGGGTAATTCCCGGAACACTGCTGTGGCCGATTGCTCCATCCATAGGAAATCAGGCAGGCTAGGACACCCAAGGCACACAGCCCCACATTGGGCGCCATAAAACTGTAACCAGATTCAGCTGCTCGCTGCTCAAAAGCCAAACACGAGAAACATGAGTTGGTGGGAGAAACAGCAGGTTTATTTGGAAAGCCAGTAAACCAAGAAGATGGTGGACTTACATCCTAAAATAAGTCAGGTCAGTACAAATTTTAGGCTCTTTTTATGTTAAGGGTCAAGAGAATAGAAGGGAGTTGGGATGAAGAAGAGACTGATAATCACAGACATCTGGGCACCAGCAAGGCTCTAAGGAAGTTGGGAATTATTTTGTCCTTGATCAGGTCACAGTGTTCCTATAAATCTTTAGCAAAACATAGTCATTTACATACCTACCCTTTGATTCCAGGATTAGTTTTAAAAAACTATATTGTGGTTGTTTTTGTGTAGTATCTCAGTGCTCTATAGTTATCCTTGCCTATGTACAGGAATGGATAAAGGCCCCTTAACCAAAAATGAAGTTAGCTATGTTTGTGTGTGTGTTTTTTTTTTTTGAGACAGAGTTTCACTCTTGTTGCCCGGGCTGGAGTGCAATGGTGTGATCTCCACTCACCATAATCTCCGCCTCCCAGGTTCAAGTGATTCTCCTGCCTCAGCCTCCCGAGTAGCTGGGATTACAGGCATCCGCCACCACAACGGCTAATTTTGTATTTTTAGTAGAGATGGGGTTTCTCCATGTTGTTCAGGCTGGTCTCAAACTCCCAACCTCAGGTGATCCACCTGCCTCGGCCTCTCAAAGTACTAGGATTACAGGTGTGAGCCACCATGCCCAACCTGTTAGTTCTTTTGCTGTTTTGCAGTTATAGTTTGAGAACAAACATATTTTAAAATAAATAAAGCAGCACGCTGATTTCTACAAAACCAACCACTAATTCCCATTTGGTGATGTCATGCTCCATTTTTTGTTTTACTTAAGTACATTTGCCTTTTAGTACCACATATTGTTTATGATCACACATTTATTTAAATATCAAATTGAAATTAACTAGAAATAATACTATTTTTAAAAATCTAAAATTTAAAAAATTTTAAATAATTTTAAGTTTTTAAAATTTTTAAAAATTTGACTCTCGGGAAGATAAATGGATACCTCTTGTGGTCTCAGAAATTCTAGACTATAAGCTGATGAACTGCAAATTATCATTCACATTTCTGACTTAATGATCAGATAATCAAGAGTTTTCAAATATTTTGAGAATGGTTAAATGCAGGTTAAACTGGTATATTTGCTAAATCACTGACAGTTTATCTGAATTTGCATATACTTATTTGTGAAGTATGGAACTATCATTTTCCTGGATAACCTTTTGTTTTTATACTATTTCCTTGCTAAGATTTCAGATCTATTGGGAAGAATTATCTTCTATTTAAAAACAGATATAAATAAAAATACAGGAATGATTTTGATGAAATAAACATAAAATTTGCATTTCTATCAAGTTTCCAAGTGATCTTGCTGCTGCTGGTCTGAGCACTAAACTTAGAGAACTTTCCAGAGCCACTTGACAGAAAGATAATTGTACCTTGAAGTTATATAATCGATATTACAGTTTTAAATAGAAACTAAACTAAGGTATCATAAATTTTAAAATTTATTTTCAAAATGTATTCTCTATAGCTGCATGTCATTATATATTGTAGAATTCGCTTTTTGAGATTGTTTTCCTCCTTGTTAGTCTTCATTTTATTTTCAACCCAAGCTGTGTCTCCCCTCTCTGTCATTGTTTTGGTAACATTTGTCTGATTTTATGGTTACTGTATATTACTAAAACGGTAACTTTCTGGCATAATTTTTCAGATAAGAATAATCATTAGAATGTAAGCTTCCTGACACAAGGAACCATATGCTATTCATCTTTAAATCCCCACTTCCATCTTATAACTAATGTGTAGCACTAAGCATTGTCCATAAAATAAACAAATATGTATTGAATAAATATTATTACATTTTGACTCTATTTCTTTTTTCTGAAGACCATAAAAATCACATATAGAGCTTAAATCATGTAAAATTTAAATATAGGGAGGTGAAGAAAGTAGGAAGACAGGAACGGAAGCCTATGGGGTCTGTGGGAACTGAAGGTAGTATGAAATGATTAAACCTGAATCAACCAGGATCTTAAATTACTAATTCATTTATTTGAATGTATCATGTTTCTTTGTTATTTATTTGGTGTTTTACAGCACAATATATAAAGAGGAAGCAACCAATCCAGATATATTGATTAGAAATGAGTTTAAAAATTAAATAGAATTTTACCTGAAAATAGTTTTTAGAGGACACTGGCTAAATCCAGTCACTATTAAACAAGTTAAATGAAATGAAGTAGTAGAAAATACTTCATAGGACAAAATTAATCGATTTATATCAAGGAACTCATGAAAATAACAGGCAGTTATATATATTTTCTCAAGTGAGAGAATCCTTGTTTAATCTCTGAAAAAGATATATAGTAAGTGATTTTTATTATTCTAATATATGTTTGAAATGGAAATATTTCATGATATAAAAATATGAAATCTTATTAAAAGACATAAAACAAAAGTGAACAAATGGGAAGGCCTAATATGTCTTAGGAAGGTTTACTATCATTTGGAAGTAACTTCTTCTAAAATTAATAATTTAAGTTATCGTTAGAATCCCAAAGTGTTTCATTAGGAGGGGGAAATGTATAAATTAATATTAATGTTTATTGCCTGAAAGAGCTTAAGAGAGTATGTTAAAGGACCAAGAAAAGGATCTTGACTTTCCAGTTACCAGAATATCAAAACTGAAAACCACTAAACACAAATCAGTATGACATTGGTATAGAGAAACCCCGGAAGTGGAGGTTGCAGTGTGTGAAGATTGCGTGACTGCACTCCAGTCTGGGCAACTAGAGCAAAACTCCGTCTCAAAAAAAAAAAAAACAAAACAAAAAAAAAACAAAACAAAGTACACAGAGTAATTACAATAATGGGTAACTAGCTTTAGAAAACAATTCTGAGTTTTACAGTGTGTATAAAGTCAGTATACAATTTGTAAATAAATGAAATATATGTAGATTTCTTAAAATTCTGTGGTTTTACTTGGATGAAGTGAAGAAAGCTTATGTTTTGGGAATTCCCTACTGAATATTGGAGAGAACAAAAAGAAAAGAAAGAAAATAGGAAAATGACGGATGACATTTTACAATATTGCAAATTGAAATGACAACAAGCATAAAAATGACACTATGTGGTTCACTATTTGTTGAGGAATGAAAACTAAAGTAATATTGAGATATCAGGTTACCCCCACAGAAGAATCAAACATTAAAGAGAAAGCTGTATGTGTATATATTACAGATAAAAATGTGAGGTTTTATAGTTTTTTGGGGAAAGCAATATGGGAATAGCCATTGAAATTAAAAACAAATACATCCTATGATCCAGCTCTTCTGTAATTCTCAGAAACTTTACTCTAAAAAGCAAAGCACCATTAACTAAAATTACATGTACATGAATTTTATTGTGATAGTGCTCATGGTGGCATTATATAGGGAAGATTAAATACATTCCATTATATGTACATGAAAGAATAAAATATAGCCACCTAATATAAACTGTATTAATGTAAGTTGACTTAGATGCTTTTCTGTGAGGTGTTTTTGAGTAAGAAAAGCAAGAGGAGAAAAGATAAATATAATGTCATCCATTTTTGTAAAACATAAAATAACCAAGAAGCCCTTTGTTTATTTTTATCTGAATATACATATTTGAATTATATGAATATCAATACTGCAAAGGGTCTGAGATTTTATTCTATTTGCAAACTAACAAGTTAGCCTTCTTATGTTGTACAGAATTTGATAGAAAACATGAGACTCCTGGGTCAGAAACTAAGAGCTTTATTACTCATGGCATAGCAAACAGAATGATCATTTTCATATTTGTAATAGTTCCCTTTGTCCTGGAGTCTCACAGGGGTCACATGGAAAGCCACCTGACATCTGCAGAAGAAGAGGATTGCATTATAGAATAGAACAATAGAGCCAAGGGTCCTGTACTTTTTGAGCAACAAAAAAACGTAGTATGCAGCAAAGAAGCTAGTTTCCCTCCTACTGGGAGCAAAAAGTTACCCAATAGGAAGTCAAGTTGTGATAGGGAGTCAAACCGTGGTCTCCTTGACCTATGTTGTTACCAATGTGACAAGAGAAACTGCTTGGTGTGAGAAAACTGGTAAGTCTTGCAATCTAGCCTACTTAGCAAGAACACGAAGTGATATTCAGGGGCCATTGTGAGCTGCAGAGGAGCATGAAGAAAAATATAGAACATGTATCATATTTTCAAAACAATTGACTTTGCAGGGAGTGAGTTGATGTAGGGGGGAGGGTAAGAAGATGTAGAAGAATGAAGCAAACAAAAAAGAAATGAAAAAGACTGCATTTAATAAATACATAATCACAAACATGTATATACATTTATGTATAATTATGTTTTAATTAAAAGTATAAGTCATGAATAATTTTTTTAAAGTTACATTCCCTGATATTTGGTCATTTTAATGTCTAATTTAAATACGTCAGTGGCTTCCTATTAATTTTAGGATAAAGTCTATATATAGTGCCTAAATACGGCTTGCAGTGATTTCCACATATAATTCCTGCTTAACTGTTGATCCTCGCCTTTAGCTGCAGCCATTGTTCTACACTGGACATTCTGCATATTTTGACTATGCCAGAGATCAAGAAGCAGGAAAAAGTATGCCGACTCATTGATGCTTACCTTCAGTGATATAACAGTTGATTTAGAAATGCGACACTATTGAAAAGATACATGTCTTCCCTTATTACAGCTCTGGAGTTTCATTGCTACTCCAAGGAATGGTAGGTACAAAAAGAGTTCTGCTAAAGGTATAAATAATTTTTACACATATGTTAATTAATGTTGGTCAAGCACTACAATCTAAGCATTTGCTTTTTAAAAGGTAATGATTTTTTGTTACTTTGAAGAAGTGCATCCATGTATACTAGCAGTAAGAAAACAGGAAGACAAGTTTTTCTACAAGAGTATTTCAGAATTCTCTCTGAAACTTTAATTGTGTTACATTTAAATTTTTAACATTTTAAAACCCAATCAATTATAAAACTCTAAATGGTAAATATTTTAGTATGTGTGTAAGAGAAGTTTTAATAATCAACACTAACTTGGGTTAAGGTATTCCAGAGACAGAAAATTTGAGGAGGAGCATTTCCTGCCGAGTGTGTGGTACATTCTTGACCCTTCCTCTCTGATCAGCTTCAATTAGAAAGAAAGGGGCAGGTGCAGTGGCTCACGCCTTCAATCCCAGTACTTTGGGAGGTCAATGTGGGTGGGTCATGAGGTCAGGAGTTCGAGACCAGCCAGACCAACATGGTGAAACCCCATCTCTACTAAAGATACAAAAAATTAGCTGGGCATGGTGGCACACACCTGTAGTCCCAGCTACTTGTGAGGCTGAGACAGGAGAATTGCTTGAACCTGGGAGGTGAAGGTTGCAGTGAGCAGAGATCACACCACTGCATTCCAGCCTGGGCGACAGAGCAAGACTCTGTCTCAAAAAAAAAAAAAAAAAAAAAAGAAAAGAAAAAAGAAAAAAGAAAAAGTATACAAGACTATACAAGCATGCATATTACCTTGCTTTACACAATTGGTGGCCTACTATACCTACTTTACAGCAAAATATATTTGAAAAGCCAAATGAAAAATGGGAAACATGTTTTTTATGAAGAAAAGAGATAATCACCTGAGAGGGAGAAAAACTGAATCATCACTCTCTTATTTGTTTAGAGTTTAGTGTAGATTAATGTGAGAACATCCTAACCCCGAAGGAACAGGTTATTTCCCAGGGAGCAGTTTTCTCTACTGTACGCAGAGACCAAAAGTAAGAGGAAAAGTGGTTCAAAGATGGAAAGGGTGAGGAGGGATATTGGTGAGCTTCACTACCAGGCTAATCCTCCCGCATCAGAGACAATTGCTTGCCCTAGGGGTGAAGACATCTTAGTCAGCACTGCTTAAACAAGGTAGTTTGTGCAGGATATGTATTCTGTATGCATCTGAGTTTTCTCAGTGCTCCCTCAGCAACTACTTCAAATGATTATTGTGGGATCAGATAAAACATTCCAGATACAGCATTCAGTATGTGTTAGCTGTCATTGTTCTAATAGTCTCAGCATTGGAAGACTAGCAAAAATCATGAAATTGCTCCTAATTCTTAAATTAGACTTTATCTTGTGCCCGCTCACCACACCAAGAAGTAGATGCCTTCATGGTGGCATCAGCAGAACTCAGGCATAACTGTATGGGTGACAGTTGTCTGGGAGTCCTTGGAGTGGTAGAGGGCAATTAGCTCAGTGCCCTTCACAGTAAGGTCAGGTAGAAAGACAGTGTCTCAGACACACTTTCCACATTACTTTTCACTCTCAGAAGCCAAAATTATGAGTGATCTTACTAAAGAGAGGCAGTTTTTCATGACTGAAGCTTTCTTAGAAAATAGAATATTTGTTTCCCTCTAAATTCAAATTTATAATAGAGTAGCCATTGGATTTTCTGGGATGTTTATTAAAAATCTGTGATCAACCAGCAATAATTTTCAACTTTCTCAGTCTCTGGGAACATTCATCCTTATTCAAATATTCCCTGGCTGCTAAGTTCACCCATCTGAATAGTTTATATTCTATTTCTTTTTAATGTTTCAAATGTTTCTATGTAAAAACAAAAAATGATTCCAAGGCACTGACTGTTTAAAGTATGTAAATATGAAAAAATGGTAATGAATTGGTAGATTTACATAAGTAAACTTTGTCTGGATATTGGAATTATTAAAGAATTTAAAAATAACATTGTGCTGTAAATGCAAGAGTAATGTTAGGTAATATTGATAGGATGTTAGTTTTCATAGTTTATAGTTAAAGTAGGGAAAATTGGAGCCTTCATAACTGTCAGCATAATTGTACGATCCTTGTCTCAGGAACCCTTTCTCCTGCTCTAGTTTGTCATCAGCAACCACTGTCTGTAAAGTTCTTGTGATATTCTTGTAAACACAAGTTATTTTTCTTCTACAAATTTTATGAAAACTTTACAATCATCTGCTTGTGCCTGATTAATTTATAAAGTTATTGACAAGGATTTATGAAATATGTAAGCCCTGAAAATCAGGGTGTGTCTGTGTCAGGTAGGAGGGTACTTCTAGACCTTAACTCAATTAACATCAAGGAAGTAATTTAGATTCAAAGTAGGGTTTAAAGCAAGTACACATATTGAACTGAAGAAGTGGCTTATCATAAAAAATATATATATTTTTGGGGCCTGGCATGGTAGCTCACACATCTAATCCCAGCAATTTAGAGGGCCAAGGTGTGAAGATTACTTGAGGCCAGGAGTTCAAGACCAGCCTGGGTAATGTAGTGAGATCCTGTCTCAAAAAAGAAAGAAAAGAAAAGAGAAAAAGCTGGGCATGGTGGCATGCACCTGTAGTCTCAGTTATTCCAGCTACTCAGGAGGTTGAAGTGGGAGGCTTGCTTGGGCTCATAAATTCGAGTCTGCAGTGAATTATGATCATGCCACTGCATTCCATCCTGGGTGACAGAGGGAGACCCTGTCTCTCTAAAAAAAAAATACATTTTTAATTAAAATCTGACTAACCCTTATGTATTTCACATATGAGTCTTAGCTTTCATTACTCTCATGTTTTCTGAATCTCTGATTTGTGTGGTTCTGTGCACAAAAATCTGTTTCAGCAGTCCTAGGATCTGACCAGCCTGGATGCAATGTACTAACTGGCCTATTCACTACCAAACTTGCTTTCCTACATCCAGGAAGGAAATGGAGCTAAAATGAGTTATCTTTTATACAGGGAACAATTCAAACTCTGCTTCCCATTATCCACAAAGAATTGAGCATAGCATTATATGCTTAGAAAAAAAATTCTTCTCCTTCTTTCTTTCCTTCCTTCCTTCCTCCCTCCCTCTTTCTCTCTCTTTCTTCTTTCTGGTAATATGCATAATTGCAGACATGCTAAGACATGTTAAAGTCAATCAGGGATTATACAATACTTTAGATAAATCTACTGTATTTCATGTATAGGATCTGACAACTGAGTAGCAGGAGAACATTGCAATGGCTGGAAGAAGGCTCTCTCCAGCAAGATTGTCTTGGAAATTGCTGTATACCCCACTGCATATCAAACAGTGAAATTTTCATAGGCAAGTCCCCACTGCTCAAAGTGGGTATCAGATGTGTGTTAAATGTTCACTGCTAGAATTGTCATAATGCTTTCCTAAGTCAGATTTCCATTTCTTTTTTAAATACATTTAAAACTTTTTATTTTGATAGAATTTTAGATTTACAGAAGAGTTACAAAGATAGTATAGCTTTACCCAGTTTTTCCATTTTTATTTTTTATTTTTAACTTTAAGTTAAGTTCAGGGGTGTTGTGGTACATATACACCATGGAATAGTTTACACCCATTAAAAAGAATGAGATCATGTCCTTTGCAGGGACATGGATAGAGCTAGAGGCCATTATCCTTAGCAAACTAACACAGGAACAGAAAACCAAATGTGGCATGTTCTCACTTGTGAGTGGGAGCTAAATGATGAAAACACATAGACACACAGAAGGGAACAACAGACTTCCATTTCTATCTACCTCTTTCTCTGCACAATTCTTCTGTCTTTCCAGTCATTGTCTTTGTTGCTGTCTTGACCACTCTTTCGAAGTCTTTCTCTTCTCAGTCTGTACATAGTGCCTGATGAGGAAGTGAACAAAATAGAGGAGGGTGCCCTGGACTTCAAAGGTAGCCCATTCAGTTTTCTCCTATGTATGAAAACAAACTGTATTTTTTCATCTGTGTGGTGAGAATAGCACTTTCAGGTCTGAATTCACAAAGGCACATCATATTAGCCCTTTCTGTATGTGGTAAGAATACTGAATATGAGGTCTACCCTCTCAACACATTTTAAAGTACACAATACAATGTTATTGTATATCAGATATTTTAAGAAAAAAACTCTTGGCAGCAAAATATATCTTCAAATAGTATGGAAGTAATGGTGATTCCACACAGAGTCAATTTACCAGGAGGTCTTGTTGAACTGCAAGTGACAGACAGCCCAACAGAAACTGACTTAAGCAAAAGGAATTTGTTGTTTTAAAAGAAAGGTCAATGGTGAGGCTTGTTTAAGGAAATGCTAGAATAAAGGTTCAAGCAACTTTTTAAAAATTAATTTTTTATTTCAGAATAGTTTTAGATTTAGCAATAAGTTGCAAAGATAATATAGAAAGTTCTCATATACTCATATTCAGTTTTCCCTACTATGAACATCTTACATCAATATGGTACATTTGTTACATCTAATGAACCATTATTGACACATTATTAGTAACTAAATAAAGTCCATACTTTATTCAGAAATCCTTAATTTTTACATAATATTCTCTTTTCCCTAGGATCCCACATTGCATTCAGTCAGCATACCTCTTTAGGGATCTCTTGGTTGTGACAGTTTCCCACTTTTCTTGTTTAATGATTGATATGTTTTGACTGTGTCCCCACCCAAATATCATCTTGAATTGTACTCCTGTAATTCCCACATCTTGTGGGAAGAACCCTGTGGGAGAAAATTAAATCATGGGGGTGGTTTCCCCCATACTGTTCTTGTGGTAGTGAATAAGTCTCACAAGATCTGATGGTTTTCAAAACAGGAGATCCCTGCACAAGCTCTCTTTGCCTGGTGCCATTGATGTAAGACATGACTTGCTCCTCCTTGCCTTTCACCATGATTCTGAGGCCTCCTCAGCCACGTGGAACTGTGAGTCCAATTAAACCTCTTTATTTTGTAAATTGCCCAGTCTCAGGTATGTTTTTATCAGCAGTATGAAAACAGACTAATACAGTAAATTGGTTCCAGGTGTGGGGTGTTGCTGAAAAGATAGCCAAAAATGTGAAAGCAACTTTGGAACTGGGTAACAGGCAGAGGCTGGAACAGCTTGGAGGGCTCAGAAAAAGACAGGAAAATGTGGGAAAGTTTGGAACTCCCTAGAGACTTCTTGAATGGCTTTGCCCAAAATGCTGATAACAATATGGACAATGAAATCCAGGCTGAGTTGGTCTCAGATGGAGATGAGGAACTTGTTGGGAACTGGGGCAAAGGTGACTCTTGTTATGTTTTAATAAAGAGACTAGTGGCATTTTGCCCCTGCCCTAGAGATCTGTGGAATTTTGAAATTGAGAGAGATAATTTAGCATATCTGGCAGAAGAAATTTCTAAGTAGCAAAGCATTCAAGAGGTGACTTGGGTGCTGTTAAAGGCACTCAGTTTTATAAGGGAAGCAGAGCATAAACGTTTGGAAAATTTGCAGCCTGATAATGTGACAGAAAAGAAAAATCCCATTTTCTGAGAAGAAATTCAAGCCAGTTGCAGAAACTTGCATAAGTAACAAGGAACCGAATGTTAATCCCCAAGACAATAGGAAAAATGCCTCCAGGGCATAATAGAGGTATTCATGGCAGCCCTTCCCATCATAGGCCTGGAGGTATAGGAGGAAAAAGTGGTTTTGAGGGCTGGTTCCAGGGTCCTCATGCTGTGTGCAGTCTAGGGACTTGGTGCCCTGTATCCCAGCTACTCTAGCCATAGCTGAAAGGTGCCAAAGTACAGCTTGGGCCATGGCTTCACAGGGTGCAAGCCTGAAGCCTTGACAGCTTCTGTGTGGTATTGAGCCTGCCTGTGCACAGAAGTCAAGAATTGGAGTTTGAGAACCTCTGCCTAGGTTTCAGAGAGTGTATGGAAATGCCTGGATGTCCAGGCAGAAGTTTGCTGCAGGAACGGGGCTCTCATGGAGAACCTCTGCTAGGGCAGTGCAGAAGGGAAATGTGGGATCAGAGCCCCCACATGGAGTCCCTGCTGGGGCACTGCCTAGGGGAGCTGTGAGAAGAGGGCCACCTGTCCATCATACCCCAGAATGGTAGATCCACTGATAGCTTGCACTGTGCACCTGGAAAAGCTGCAGACACTCAACACCAGCCCATGAAAGCAGCTAGGAGGGAGACTGTACCCTGCAAAGCCACAGGGGTGGAGCTGCCCAAGACCATGGGAACCCACCTCTTGCATCAGCTTGACCTGGATGTGACACATGGAGTAAAAGGAGATCATTTTGGAGCTTTAAGATTTGACTGCCCTGCTGGAGTTTGGACTTGCATGGAGCCTGTACCTCCTTTGTTTTGGCCAATGTCTCCCATTTGGAATGGCTGTATTTAGCCAATCCCTGTAACCCCACTGTATCTAGGAAGTAACTAACTTGCTTTTGATTTTACAGGCTCATAGGTGGAAGGGACTTGCCTTGTGTCAGATGATACTTTGGACTGTGGACTTTTAGGTTAATGCTGAAATGAGTTAAGACTTTAGGGGACTGTTGGGAAGGCATGATTGGTTTTTAAATGTGAGGACATGAGATTTGAGAGGGGCCAGGGGTGGAATGATATTGTTTGGCTGTGTCCCCATCCAAATCTCATCTTGAATTATACTCCCATAATCCCACATGTTGTGGGAGGAACCTGGTGGGAGATAATTGAATCATGGGGGTGGTTTTTCCCATATGGTTCTTGTGGTAGTGAATCAGTCCCATGAGATCTGATGGTTTTAAAAACGGGAGTTCCCTGCACTAGCTCTCTTTGCTTGCCACCATCAATGTAAGAAATTACTTGCTCCTTCTTGCCTTCTGCCATATATGAGGCCTCCCCAGCCACATGAAACTGTGAGTCCAGTTAAACCTGTTTCTTTTGTAAATTGCTCAGTCTTGCATGTCTTTTTCAGCAGTGTGAAAAGGAACTAACACAATGATGTTGATAGTTTTGAGAAGTACTGGGTAAGGTATGTTGTAGAGTTTCCCTCAACTGAGATTTATCTGATGTTTTCTCTTGATTGGTCCATGCTTATGGGTTCTGGGGAGAAAGATCACAGAGATGAAATGCCATTCTCATTACAAAATACCAATACCAACATGACTTATCACTGTTGATATTAATCTTGATCACCTGGGTGAGGTGGTGTTTATCAGCTTTCTGCACTGTCAAGTTGGGATTTTACTATACAAGAAACTCACTATGTGTAGTCTATACTCAAGGAATGTGCAGCTATGCTCCATCTCCTGGAATGTAGAGTATCTACATAAATTACTTGAAATTATTCATCACAGGAGATTTGTCCATTCTTCTCCATTCATTTATTTATCATTTAATCATCTATTTGTATCAGTATGGACTCATAGATATTTATTTTATACTTTGAGTTATACTTCAGTACTACTTTATTAATTTGGTTGCTCAAATCATCCTAGCTTCACCTACCTAGGACAATTGGCTTCTCTGTCCCTTTGACCTATGTCCATCACTTTGAGATTTTTTTTCAGAGGCGGGATCTTTTTTACTTTCTGGAACAGTAAGATCCTCTAGGCTCATCTTGTTTATTCCCCATCAAGCCCTAAAACCAGCCGTCTCTCCAAGGAGCCCTCTATCCTTTTAATTAGAAAATGGTATTAAAATCTAAAATCTGAAGTGCTCATTATAATGGGGGTGTTGTTGCTTCTAGGCCCTCTCAGCTGACAGAGCAAAGAAATACATGTGTGTATGCTACGGGTTCAAGTCATTGCATCTGGGCTCAAGTTTTCTCTTTCTTCACTCAGGTCTTCCATGCTGACTCAATTCTTAGATAGATAATTTCTTCGTTCTTGCAATCATGCTGGAGCAACTCCAGAACTAAGTCCCAGGGGGCAGAGTAAGAGTCCCCCAAAATTTCCAACAAATTCTTACCAAATCTAATTTGGCTCCTTTTAAGACACATACCAACTTCAGAACTGATCACAGTAGCCAAGAATAATGAGGTATTCTTTTGGGTTAAACCTGGAACATATGTTCCTTGCCAGAGACAGAGGATTGACCCTGTTTGAACTACGTGGGTTCAGAACACTAGAGAAATGAATTTTCAGTGGTTGTTGGTGAAAAAGGGAAATACATATGCTGTATGTTTGAAATGATAATTTTCCACCGTAGTCAATTAGTACTACTTCTATGAATTCAGAAATCTAAAATTGGCCACCACTTACTGTTATGTTTTGAAAGAAAATAAGATAGTTACTTTTATAAAAAGATGCATCAGTAAATGGCTTGGGCTCTATCTATAGCAAATGAATGCTCATAACTTCTGAAAATTGAATAGTACTTTACTATATTATTGCATGTAATTATTTTCTGCTTTAAAACTGCAAATACAAAGAGTACATCCATTGTCAGCTTCCTTTCTGGTTTTGCTTTTTAAAATAATTTCACTTTTACATAAATGGAGCATTTAGGCTGGGAGGAGATAAAATTTGTTGTCTTTTGTGGTTGTTGCTTTATTTCTACTGTCTCCATTGGTTTTCTTTATTTACATTTTTCAGTAATACATTCAAAGGGAAAGTAGATAGTTTGCTGTTCATTCATCAAAATATTAAGGCGCTTTTTTTTCCACTCCAAGGAAGTCTGTGCAGTATATTAAAAAGGAAATATTATAGGATGGAAAGACATTATAACTCAAACAATCACTTTGATCTGAATTTTTTGTTTTTTCTTAGTAAAGCGTTCACACTTCTTTTTAATTAAACTAGTTATTAACAGAATAAAAATTCAAATGTAACAAATTTATTTGCAAATTTGTTCCTTGAAAATACATGGATATCAGCAGTCTTCCTAAAAGGTTACATCATGTTTTTATTTGAATGCAATTATTGGTTCTGTTTATATTTGTTAAAATTATTTTTTTGCTTTTATTTCATTGCTTTTCAGACCATTGTGGAGACCAAAAGGTTTACAAAATAAAATGTTAATGTAGCTTTAATTGGAATTTTTAAAACCACTTCTACTTAGGTCCCTGTGAAATGTGTTTCAAATTATAGTTGAACCACACATATCTTGGGTGACTTCCAATTTTGAAATCCATGAAATGGATATAATCAAATTAGTAACTCTGAATTAAAACTTTGGCTACTTGAAACTTCATAGAATTAGACTTACAGGTTTTCATTTTTTTGAGGAGTGTAGTTAATGATACTTCTTTCAGTCTTAAGTCTTCTGTTTTTGAACTCTTTGGAGAAGATTTTTTTCCCATTTCTCCTCTGCATTAAGCAGTGGATATTGGTCATAATTTATTCATTTTATATGACCCTATTAAACTCTTTCCCTTTTTTGAGTGCTGCATATTTCTTTCTCTTTTCTCTCTTTTCCTCCTTCCCTCCTTCGTTCCCTTCCTCCCTTCCTTCCTTTTTTTCCTTCCTTTCTTTATTTCTTTTTTTTTTGGGGTGGGGGATGGAGTCTTGCTCTGTCGCCCAGGCTGGAGTGCAGTGGCATGATCTCAGCACACTGCAACCTCTGCCTCCTGGGTTCAGGTGATTCTCCTGCCTAGCCTCCTGAGTAGCTGGGACTACAGGTGTGTGCCACCACACCCGGCTAATGTTTTGTATTTTTAGTAGAGACGGGGTTTCACCATGTTAGCCAGGATGGTCTTGATCTCCTGACCTTGTGATCCATCTGCCTTAGACTCCCAAAGTGCTGGGATTACATGTGTGAGTCATCGTGCCTGGCTGAGTGCTGCATATTTCTAAAAATATTTAAGTTTTATCTTAAATTGTTTCTGTATGTTTAAGTTTCTTACAAATATAATATCCAATAAGCTTGCATATTCATTCAATATTTTAAGCAAATTTTATTAACGATTATTTACTGAAAACATTTGATATACCAGACATGGTTATAAGTGCTTTTCACATATTTCGTTTAGTCTTTATATTTTAGTAAGGTAGGTATTAAAATCTCTGGTTTACAGAACAGGAAACTAAAGGCTCAGAGAACTTAATTAAGGTCATACAGAAGAGGCAGGAGACAAACATCTGTAGAAGATGACACACTACATCTAAAATGTCAGAATGATGAGCCATTGTAACAAACAAAAACAAATAAAAGTAAACAGTAATTGTTCTGAGAGATCCTCCTTCATGTCTTTTATGTTCCTACATGTCTTGCTGGATATGCCAAAAATGTAAGGCCTTGACCACTCCTTACTCCAGTCATTTGTGAAGGCTGGATTTACAGGAAACAACCTTGAGAGATGAGGTAATGCCTTCTTCTGAAACAAAGAGCAACCTTTCTATAAAAGCAGTGGATTCTCCAATGTCAGAATTCTTCTCCTGTATTTTCAGCCTCCTGTAATTGTTCCTTAATTTAATGAGCACTCAGGAAATGTGTGATGTGAGAACTCAAGGACAAAGAGTAGAGTAGTAAAAGAATAGGTACCAGGAATGAATTATCCAACTATTATATCTACCTGTGACCCTTGATTATTCTAAAAAAATAAAATCAAACACATTTAATAGAAATAACAGCTAACATTTCTTAGTGTCTTCTATGTTCCTGGTAAGTTCTTAATGCTTTATGTTGCTTTACCCCTTGCAACAGCACTTTGAGGTAGGTAATATTGTTGTCTTTGTTCTACAAATGATGAAACTAGGGCCCAGAGGCATTAAGTAGTAGTTTGCCCAATGTGTCATAGCTAGTAAGTGATGGAAGCAGGCTCTGAAAGCTGTCTCTCTGGCTCTGACACAGGTAGTCTCAAACACCTCCTTAGGAAGTTACTGCTATCTTTTGGTAATAAATGGGAGCTTTTATGGGATCACTGGCTTCCAGTTTTCATCAAGAAATGTAGAATGAAAAATAATACCATCCGCCCTAGCAATCCCATTACTGGGTATATACCCAAAGAAATAGAAATTGTTCTACCATAAAAACACATGCACATGCATGTTCATTGATATTCATGATAACATAGTCATGGATTCAACTCAAATGCCCATCAATGGACTGGATAAAGAAAATGTGGTACACATATACCATGGAATACTATGCAGCCATAAAAGAATGAGATCATGTCTTCTCAGGGACATGAATGGAGCTGGAGGCCATTATCCTTAGCAAACTAATGCAGGAACAGAAAACCAAATACTGCATGTTCTTACTTATAAGTGGGAGCTAAATAATGAGAACAAATGGACACAAAGAGGGAACAACGGACACTGTGGCCTACTTGAGGAGGAGAGTGGGAGGAGGGAGAAGATCAGAAAAAATAACTATTGGGTACTACACTTAGTACCTGGCTGACGAAATAAGTTATACACCAAACCCCTGCGACATGAGCTTACCTGCACATGTACCCCTGAACCTAAAACAAAATTAAGGGGGGGGAAAAACCCAAATATTTGCAAGGAAAAGGGCCTTGAATTTGCTTCTGATACATACGCAATATAACCTGAGGAAGATCCTCTCATAGCAATAAGACTACACATGATCGGGCAAGTGTCAACTATATACATTTGTTAGGACCAAATTTGTAGCTCATAATTTTTATGCAACTGTTTTTAACTTGGCGAGAATCAATGCTACAAATACTATTCCAAGTCTTAGTATGTGGAACCGAACTCAAAACAGATGTCCAGCTTAATGCATTAAAGGTCACAAGAAAGGACTTGACAAAGCTGAACACCATAGTTCTTTATTGCTAAGCGTCTGGTAGTTCCCTTGGGTCAGTCTTTCAATTATGATTTCTAGAACTTTATTTTTTCATTTTAAAAAAAATTCTAGGTGTTGGCCGGGCGCGGTAGCTCAAGCCTGTAATCCCAGCACTTTGGGAGGCCGAGACGGGCGGATCACGAGGTCAGGAGATCGAGACCATCCTGGCTAACACGGTGAAACCCCGTCTCTGCTAAAAACTACAAAAAACTACAAAAAACTAGCCGGGCAAGGTGGCGGCGCCTGTAGTCCCAGCTACCCGGGAGGCTGAGGCAGGACAATGGCGTGAACCCGGGAGGCGGAGCTTGCAGTGAGCTGAGATCCGGCCACAGCACTCCAGCCTGGGTGACAGAGCGAGACTCCTTCTCAAAAAAAAAAAAAAAAAAAAAAAAAATTCTAGGTGTTGAGAACTCACCTTTTCTACTAGTTTTCCCTGGGAACACTTGGGGATCCACAAACATCTGAAATTAGAGGACTGCTAATGGGCAAGAATCAAGAGAAAGGTAATTCAGAGACGACAACGAAGTGGGAAAGAAATTATAGGGTCAAAGCGAAAGAAAACCAAGCTGCTTGGGTGGGAAGGTGCAATGCAAGCCAATTGTTTATTGTATCTTGTCCGCTCCGAGAGCTGCGCCTGAGCTCTCGCGTTAACTAGGCAACAACGTTGCCACGGTAACCGGGAGGCCCGGGAAGGCGACAGCTACTAGGACTTCTGGCAACCCTTCCGTGTCTGGGCTCCCGTGGGGCGGGGTGAGAGATGCCGGGATCTCGCGAGAGCTGCCTGGGGCCGTTAGGCAGCGTCTTCGCTGTTGCCCTTAGGGACGGCTGTGGGCCGGCAGGTGGCTGGGGCTCTGAGCGCCAGAGATGGCAGCTCAGCGAGGGATACCGAGCTCTGCCGTGAGGGTGCTGGAAGAGGCGTTGGGCATGGGTTTGACGGCAGCTGGGGACGCGAGGGACACGGCGGACGCAGTGGCGGCTGAGGGCGCCTACTACCTGGAGCGTATCCTTCCCGTGGAGGCGCGGCTTGCTGCGCTGTCGGGTAATGGGTGTTGGGAAGAAGGCGAGGGCCTCCCACTGGGGGCGCCTTTTGAGCCTTGGGGCCACCCCCCGGAGGAGACTTTGTTGGACTGCAAGGCGCTGTTTTTGCCACCACAGTCTTCCTGAGAGCCACTCACTGAATTTCTCGCCCTTAGTAGCGCAGGGTGTCCCCTACTTGTTAGAAGAGTTGGGAGACCTTCCAAGGCCTCATACTTAGTAACCACTCAGTACAGGGTTGCTTTTTATGTTAAGGCAGCACAGAAAATTGCTTCAACCCTCCTTGCAAATAATGGATTTCCTAAGTAAGCCCTCAGTCTTTCAGAAAGCCGTCCCAATAAATTCAACGGAGGAACGTTAGGAGACTAGGGAAAGACCCCTGCCGTTGGACTTGAAGAAGCTGAAGCTCAGAATACCCAACCCACGATGCAGTTGGATGGTCGGTCCAGTTAATGCTTAAATGCTTAGTTTTGATAGCATTATCTTCCTGGGTAGTTCCAAGTTTAACTATTTAATAATAATAATAGTATAGTTGCTTTCTTTTTTTTTTTTTCTTGAGCAAATAATGATCTGGTGAACTACACAGCTCAGAGATGTTAGGAAGAAAGCAGATAGTGATTAACGATTTTTACCGGAAGTAACAGAACAATTGAATAACCATGTGCGGATAATTAGGTCCACTATTTCTTGTGTAAGGCTTTAGAACTCCCTTCCTCTAGTTATATAGATTAATCCCTACTAGGGAGACGGGGAGGGTTCATGAGAAAAAGACATCTAAGTCCTTTATTCAGGCAGTAAGAAAGAGATGATTATCTGTTCAGTTCTTAAAGATACCAAGGAAAGTCCAAAATCTGCCAAATCTCATTTTTTTTTGTCCAACTGTAATACTCCCCGGCTTTAATTCAAGATTTCAGAAATCCAGCAATGATTCATTTTGTGAGCTTTGACAAGCCGATTAACCTGTCCTGATTCAGCCTCAGTACACATCCACACTACAGAGTGCTGTGAAGAATTTAGTTGAAAGATTAAAGAAAATATGTATTATTTTATTGGGTGCCAAAATGACTTTTACAGGAATAGAAATTCGAATCGCTTGAAATCAATTTGAAAGAAATATGTGGGTGCTTTAGTGTCATAAGTGAGGTTTTATATTGTTTTCATAGATCTAATAGGCTGTCTTTTCCAGTAATATTCCTCTTTAAGTTTAACAGCGATTTTCATAGTTCTTCCTAAGCGTATCTGTGTCAGTGCCCTCGCTACTAAATGGTAACCAGGCATCTTGTAATTTTGTTTGCATTAAAATTATTTCCGTAAACACATAGTTTAATTGTTAACATGAGATTGACACAATGAGGTAACTTTTTGCAAACATCTTTGTGAAATAAATGGTAGGAGTCTAACATGACAGAACTTTCAGCAATGAAAATCAGGTTTGCTTAATTTGCAGGGAGCTCACTGAGTCCCACCTGCCAAGATGTAGCAGTTTGCAAACCTGTCTTACAAAGACTTCTTCAAATAATCACACTTACTTGAACTTTAATACATATAAGCAACTGTAACTTTTTAGGATTCTACTATCCACTGTGTGAATTATCCAACCCATTTACTTTTCTTCTTTCTTTGCTTGACTGACTACTATTTTGTATTTTAACCAACGGGTAGTCAGGGGATACACAGTTAAACATTTAACCAGTTAATTTTGCTATATTCCATGCTGAGGGAAGAGGTTTAGTCATTTCAACTCCCAGTTGAAATGAAGTTTGAGGATTGCTTGTGAATACCAATTTTTCCTGTTTCCCTGGGCTCTCTTCACATGGTTAATTAAGAGTTGCCTGTGTAATGTTATTTGGCATTGTTTCTTAAGGCAATTATGATCGTTGCTAAAGTGAGACTTCTTTTGGTTAAAAGTTTTTGCTTTCAGGTAATTTAATCGAGCTATTGTGGTGGGTAAATAAAAGTTATAATATGCACAGATGAATCAGAAATCTGATGTCCTCTGCTTCCCACATATACTCAATGACTTCTAATCTGCATTTGGTCTGGACTTCCCTTTTTTATGACTGAACAGATGCTCCTAGTACATTAGACAATGATCTATCAATACCGAGCAAGACTTTGAAAGAAGTTGACTTGAATTCTTTAGGAAATCTCTCATTTTTCTGCTTTTAAATACTAAAATATGAAGAATATGATTAGACTAATGTCCAAACCAGAAACATAGCCAGGATCCACCTTGTGGGGGGGACATTAATAAAGGTCCCATGTCCTTTATGATGGTTTACACACTGTGTTCAGGAAAAAGAGTTCTTACCTTGCAACACTCCTTCCCTGTAATCTCCTAGCTATAACAGTGCCACCTATTTCTCTTCTAAGGAACCTCAGAATATCATTGCTTTTATGTTTTAGACTTCAACAAGGTGAGATACAAACATACATGACATTGTTCTTAGCTATTGTCAGAACACTAAGAAATTGAGTTATGGAGTACATGAATCCTCTCTAGAACCCATCATTAGAAAAATACTTGCAGCATTGTAAAATATAAGGTGAGATTTTAGCTATGTGATAGATATGTAAAGGGTCAAGTAGGTATCTCCAGAACCTAGAAAGAAGGTTGGTTGTCTTTTGTGAATGAATGAATCTCTTATTAGAAATCAACACAACTTGGGTGAGGTTTTCAATTGCAGTGAGGAAGGGCTGCCTATGAATGTGTGGCTGCAGACATTTGGGACTGCCCACTTCCAATTGGAAGGCCAGAATGAATTTGTACTAAGAAAGCTAAGGGTTAATTGATTTTGTTGTTCCTTGTCTAAAGAGACTTTGTTCAAGGAGGAGTAAATGAATACGTGGACCCAAGGAAAGTGGAGCCTCAAGGTATTGTTTTTGTTACGTATCTCCCTCTACATGGACGTCTGGCTCCTCTAGCTTTTGATTATTTCCTCTCTCTAGGCATTCTAATACTAAGGATTTGGCTTTTTAGATGATAGGTGTAAGTTTACTTGCCATTGAAAAGGTCTCCCCAACCCCCGGCAGCAATTTCTGAGAGTTGAGTAAGTTTAAGCCAGTTCTGTGAACCTAATCAGCTCTGGATGGAGTCCCAAAGTCAACTCTTTCTGAAACTCCAAAATTAAGGACTCTAGACCCTGAAATACGAGGATCACACTAGACTGATGCCCTTATCTGAGATACTGAGGACTGTAATTGAAGTAGCAAGCCTATAGATAAATATCTTAACCTCTACCATGCTACGTTTAAAAAAAAAGTATTTTTTTAAGAGATGAGGTATTGCTCTGCTACCCAGGCTTGAGTGCAGTGGCATGATCATAGCTCACTGCAGCTTCAAACTCCTGGGCTTGAGCAATCTTCCTACCTCAGCCTCCTGAGTAGCGGGAACTGCAGATGTGCGGCACCATACCCAGCTAATTTTGTTTGTTTGTTTGTTTTTGTGTTTGGTAGAGATGGGGGTCTCACTCTGTTACTCAGATTGGTCTCGAACTCCTGTGCTCAAGGCATCCTACTGCCTTGGCCTCCCAAAGTGCTGGAATTGCAGACATGAGCCAATGTACCAGTTTGCTGTCTTCTTAAGTAACTGTTCTATCTAGTCTTTCACTGCAATAGTAATGTTCACTGATAACTTTAATTAAAATTGAAATTTTCCTTATTTTATTGTATTTTATTTTTTGAGACGTCACCCAGGCTGGAGTGCAGTGGCACGATCTCGGCTCTCTGCAAGCTCAGCCTCCTGGGTTCATGCCATTCTGCTGCCCCAGCCTCCCGAGTAGCTGGGACTATAGGGACCTGCCACCACACGTGGCTAATTTTTTTTTTTTTTTTTCGTATTTTCAGTAGAGACGGGGTTTCACTGTGCTAGCCAGGATGATTCGCTTCGGCCTCCCAAAGTGCTGGGATTGTAGGCGTGAACCACCGCACCTGGCCTTTCATTTTTTAAAATTTACTGTATGGTTTTTAACTTTTTTTTTTTAAAGCTAAACATTGTAGTTAAGTAAAACATTTAGAAAGGTGGATGCATAGATTTCTTTTTCTTTTTTAAAACTAACATTCTCTTAGATACATGTTAGCCACTTTTTCTTCTGTTATAAAATGGTACTTCTCTGAAATGTTTGTAGTATTAAGTGAAAAGACATTTCTAAAATCCTTAATAATTGTTATGAATCCTAATAGTGTATTTCTTATCACTGGAACTTTACACATGGGTTCTTAGATATTAGAACATACATACCCTATGTATATTCAGATGAAAAGGATACACAACCTGCATGTAGACAAAGAACTATGTTACTAAATCCAGAGTGTGGATATTCACCTGTGTGAAAGTCATAGGCTATTTGGAGAGAAAAAAATGTGTTTTGCTCTGTGTCCTTTAGTCAGATGTTAATGTGCAGGTGACTCACCTGTGGATCTTTAAATGAAGATTCTAATTCAATAAGTCTGGCAAGGGGGCTGAGCTTCTGCGTTGCTAAGAAGCTTCCCGGTGCTGCCGGTGCTGCTGGTCCAAGGACTGTAATTGAAGTAGCAAGCCTGTAGATAAATATCTTAACCTCTAGCCTTTATATTTTCAGATAGAAATATCACATGTAGAGCCCATATCTTTGGATCTCCTGGCTTAGAAGTTGGAAAGACTTACACCATCAGCTTCCATGAGCACTATGAGTCTTATATGCTGAACAGAAGTTATTTTCCAGTTATAAAGGTAGAAGATACGCAATAGCTATCTAGAACAGGAGTGGCCAGTACATTTCCACTCTTACCAATTCTGTTGAATTGGTAGTGGCTCCCTGGTATAGGATATTAATAAGAATTCTGAGTCCTCATGAAGACTGTGTGGTAAAAACTGCAGGGAGCAATTGGCAAAAGGGAATGTGACCACAAGCATGCTAGCTACCTTCCATTTTTGTCTATATTATTCAGTTATTTAAACTGGCCTTCCTAAGAAAGGGACCAAGACTATGATATTTGCTATTTACAGTATTTTTATTTCAGCTTAATAAGTAAAATGTTGATCATGGAAGATCCAGGCTAGATTTTAGATTGCCTCTGTGTACGTTGGCTCTGCAGTGATGGCAACAATTACAAAATGATTTCTGTCTATAGTAGCTTTGGGGAATCATGTAAAATAGAATTAGCTGTATGTTTCACTCCAGTTCTTTATAAAGATGCTGCTGCTGCTGCTGGCAGTAAACACTACCTACAAATGCAGCAGTGGAAGAGACCAGTGTGTAAGGTACTTTGTATGCTGCTCACATCTGAAAATTGTTCATTGGTTTCTGGCTCTGGTTCATTTGTGGAATGTTATTTGTCTCTCCCTCATACCAGTTGGCACCTCAAGCTCTGCGCCACTAGGCCAACCAAAATGTCTCACTGAGGTTTCTGGCAGTTGTGTTCTCTGTAGTACTGTGATGGGCTTAGGGCTCCCTGGCAGTTTCAGTATGGGTATTACATTTTCCTATTTTCTGAAAAGATTGACAGTATCAGGATCTGGTGCAGGCTCTGCTAGTGCAGAAACTATGAGATAGTTCACCCATGGTGACCAAATACCAGGGAACTAATTCATGCTATGAAACTCACAAGTGCTACTAAATTCCTTCCAGAGCAAATGGAGATTTGGGAGGAATGGGAGCCTCAGTCTGTGTCTAGGTTATGACTAGGAATACAGAACCTGGTCTGAACTTGGATGTTCCTGTAGGCTGTGGCTTCAGGGCAGGGAGAAAAGGGGAGCCATGGACGCTACCCTAGGCAAGAGCAGTCTAGAAAACCAGGCACAGTATTAAGTGTCAAGTCAATGCCAAGTGTGCAGATAGGTAAGAACCAGATATGAGGGGAACAGATGGGGCAGAAGAAAATTTTGAAACTGAAATTCACCAGTGTTCTTCGAAGGAATACTAGGCAGTTAGAGGGAAGGGAGTTTTGTAAGGGCTCAAAGGCAGCTTGACGTTAAGAAACTGGTTTTAGGCCAGAATGCTAACTTATTATTTCAGTAGAAAAATAACTTTGCATGAGAACTGTGATTAGCTTAATTGTATGGATGTTTCCTAGAGAGTAGGATCACCTAAGAGATTAAATTACGGATGAGAAAGTTGCTCAGTGAAAGTAAAACCAGAGTATACAGAGTTTTATCATTCTTGACGAATTAACCTTTTCTACTCTGGCAAGATTGCTATACAAAACAATGCTTTCCAAAGTTTTTCACATACAGTACTCCATCCATCCTACTTCACTCTGCCTTTTATGCTGTCCCAAGGGCCGAGGGGATTGATATCTCTACGATGCACTATTCTTTTTGTGAGAACCCAAGAATGTCATTTATCTCGGGCTTTGGAACCAGATATTGCTGGATATCTGTTGAGAAACTCATCTGTTTTCATTGGGTCGATACAGAGATAGTGTCTGATTCCATGTCCCTTTTTACCCTAGTTACTGGGAAGCTTAGAGTCAAATCTGGGGGTTATTTTTAAACAATCTTGTGAGACCTATGGTATGTGCGGCATCTTAATCTTATTTCTATAATACTATTTTCTTTTCTCCTTCAAATTCCACATTCATTAATTGTCACATTTTGTATAGTGTGTATATTTGCAAACTGCTACAGAATCACTTTAGGATCAGTTTGTGCACCTGTCCCTATTGCCAGCTAGCTAGCCAGGTAAACAGATGCATACAAACATAAGTGTCAAAGTACATTTATGTCTTTAATAACATCGTGACATTTAAACTGAGTTGCCTTTGGGAAATTTTAAGTATAAATTATATTGTGGATACATAAAAATCAAAATATGTATCTTCCTAGTTTGATTGTTTTGTCCACTACCTGACTTATTGTCTCATCAATCTCTTGCCCTTGGTTAGATTTCATTTTGAGTCTGTAGTCGGTAGCTCTTTTCTGTTTCTGTTTCCTCTGGGGGTCTTCAAATTGAGCTATTTGTGTGATTTGATTTACCTGTTATTAATGTAATACTTGAGAGTTTTTGGAAAAAAATAGGTGAGTTCATTTCCTAGGATATTTGTAAAAAAATATGGTGTATTCCTATTGTCTCATTGTAGAAACAGTATGATGTAGCAGCAAATTTATGGCATTTGTATCTCAGGAATTTATCTTTGTCATTCACAGCTATGTGATCTTGAGCAAATCTTTTAATCTCTTATTCAGTTTCTTCATTTTTAATTTAGAGATGACTGTATTTGTGCCATTTGACTTCATTGGGTTGTTGTGAGAATAAATATTGTTTTGGTCCATGTGAAAATACTTTTAACCTTTGTAAAATGGTATTTATGTTTTCTCTTAATCTTTTTTGATTGTGGGAAAGTAATACATTTAGGTGATAAAAAAGCCATTGTCTAGAATGTTTGCTGGGTAGGAGTATATAAGTGTTGTTTGATATTTTCTATGCTTTCAGGACAAATCACTTTTTTTCTGCTGTATATTGCCATGTGACATCTTCCTCATATAATCTTATCAGTGGTTGGCTTATTTACAACTTTAAAGTCTATCCAGAAGATTTTAGAGTATTCTTTTTGAAATTATTATAATGTGTACATGGTGAAGGATGGCATTGCTTTTCGGAAGACATACAAATGACTGTATACAAAATTACTTTCTAGGAGCTGTCTCTCAGAAGGGGTCATGCTTTTTCATTGAAAAGAGGTTGACTTCCTCTAGCTGAACCTTCAGAAATTTTATGTCATGTAAAACTATCAGAAATATATAAATCTATAACTGGAGGGAAATTTAAAATGTCTTTTATTCATTTTAACATACGGGGGAACAGCAGCATGAGAAATATAAGAGATTTTTTTTCCATAGATACTCTTTCCAGAGTGAGAAAAGAAATGACAACAAATACTTGTGTATCATTTACTATAAGCCAGGCACTAATCTAAATGCTTTACATATATTGACTCTTTTAACACTCATAGTATGGAAGGAAGCCAGTCTCTAAAATAAAATGACACCTTGATATGGTTTGGATCTGTGTCCCCACCCAAATCTCACCTTGAATTGTAATAATCCCTATGTGTCAAGGGCAGGACCTCGTAGAGGTAATTGGATCATAGGACCAGTTTCCCCCATGTTGCTCTCGTGATAATGAGTGAGTCTCATGAATCTCATGGTTTTATAAGTGTCTGGCATTTCCCCTGCTTGCACTCATTCTCTCATGGCGCCCTGTGAAGAAGTGCCTTCTGCCATGATTGTAAGTTTCCTGAGGTATCCCCAGCCATGCAGAACTATGAGTCAATTAAACCTCTTTTCTTTATAAATTACCCAGTCTTGGGTATTTCTTCATAGCAGCGTGAGAATGAACTAATACGCATCCAGTGAGCCCCACCTCCTAATATTCATGCTCTTGTGTAATCCTCACACAATGAATAGGCATGACCCATGGAACCACTAGGATAATGAAGAAATCATGTGTGACTTCTGATCTTTGGTCAGAAAAGCTATTGTGGTATCCACATTGTTTTCTTGGACTGCTTCTTCTGGGGGTAGTTAGCCCACCATATCTTGAGGATGCTCATGTAGCCTGTGGAGAGACTCACATGGGGAGGAACTGAGGTCTTCTGGGAAACTAGTACTAGGTCAGTGAACTGCCATGGAAATGGATCCTGCTGCCTCATCTCAGCCTTCAGATGACCCTAATCCTGCTGTCATTTTGACTGTGACATGAGAGACCCCAAGTCAGATTGCACGAGCTAAACCATTAGTGAGTTCTTGACCCAGAGAAACTACAGTATAATAAATGCGTATTGTTCCTTTTTCAGCATTATTGCCATGTACTTGACAAAATTACATATATTCAAGGTGTACAACGTATTTTGATATACATATACATTGTGAAATAATTACCACACCCAAGCTAATTGACCTGTTTACCTCGTATAGGTACCTTTTCATTTTTATATTACTTGTGGTGAGAATATTTAAGATCTACTCTCTTTACAGATTTTAAATGCACACTACATTATTATTAGCCATATTTAGTGTGCTATATATTAGATCTCCATAAATTCTTCATCTTATAATGAATGTTTGTGCAACCTTGACGAACATCCCCATTCTCCCTACCCTCTGTTCATTGGTAACTCCCCTTCTAATGTCTGTTTCTGTGGAGTTGGAATTTTTTTTTAGTTTCCACATGTAAGTGAGATTATGCAGTATTTGTCTTTCTGTATCTAACTTTTCACTTAGCATGATATTCAGGTTCAGTATCTGGAGTAGGGTGTTAAATAAGAAGTAACAGTGGCTTTGGAACTGGGGATTAGGGAGATGTTGGAAATACATTGTTAGTGAAAGATAAAATATTTTGAACAGATTTCTAGTAGAAGCCTTATGTTCTTTAAAGAGTCTGATGGCAAGGAATTAGAGAGTGAGGCAAATGCTATTAGAAGCTGTTCTACAGTAATAGATAATAAAGGAGATATTTTACTCCTTGTAGTATTTAATATGGATGAATTAAGGTTATGGAATAGACTGCAAGTATGCAACTATTTTTGTGTGGTTGTTGTTTAATCATTTAACTAGCTATTTATGAGCCTAATTACTTTTCGCTATGTTATTAGGAGAGGCACTTACTCATGTTTGACAATAAAATACTGACCTTTTGACAGATACCTCATGTCTGAGGGTTGGTCATAATGGAATGGGGCTTAAGTGTCTCCTGCAAGTGATAGGGATAAGAAATACAGGGGAGAATGATTACTTGTGATGGAGCTTAGTAGCAATAATACATTTATAGGTTTAGATCTCTGGGGAAAATATTTGGCAAGCACTTTATGTATTTATGTAGCACAGAAAACCCGCACAGAACGTGGAGAAGCAATGTAATATGGTGAAACCTAAACATCTGGGTTCTTTTAGTTCCTAGCTGTGGAACCTTATGCCTCTGATTCTTGATTTGTAAAATAGAGTTATAGTTCCAGCCTCATAGACAGGATGAATATGAAATTAGTTAATACATGGAAAACCCTTAGAACAGTTCCTGTCTCCTATTAAATACTGTGTAAGCATTATCTATTCTTGTTACAAACAACAGAAGTTGTTATATACCCTTTCAGCTAACGCTTGGTTAGCATAATACCAGAGACATTTTATAATGAGCAGCAAATGAAAAATAGGCTAATCCTCTCTTTGATTTTCATAACCACTACCATGCATTAAAGTGTTTAATTCACACATTTTAAACTTGGCATAACCAAGTCAGTGTAATAAAAAAAAATGTAAACCTTACCACAACAACAACAACAAGCATTGAAGGTGTGCGCTGTGATTTAACATAAAATATTGTCTTGAAGTTTTCATATATAATTAGAGTAACTTACAATTTTTGAAAGTCTTAAAGCAATTCTCATAGAATTATTTTATGTTAGAATCATTTCCATTGATATTTAATTTCTTCAGTATTTATGAAATTTTGAATTATGATGGCTGTATACTTTATATTCACTTAAAAAATTAAGTTATCTTTCCTATAAATATAATTTAAAAATGGAGATACATGGAAAAGTTAAATTTTACTGATAAAAACATTGATATGTGTTCTTTACTTAAATACTGGTGTGCATTTGTTTTGTTCATTCACAATACTTTAAATCAAATAAAGTCGTATTTATTCACGTACTGTGAATAGTTAACTCAGGAACTCTGGAAAATTCATTGTGGTTTAAGATGAATTTGAAAAATTTACTGTTTTTTCTTATCTCTTTCTAATTCACGCTACCTGATGATATTATATGTATTTTCATAAGCCTTGATAGAATCAAGTTGAAAATCATTAGATAGATAGTAAACAGTCAGACAGACAGATAGAAATGTAGGTTTTCATGGATTTGAGTTGTGAAAAATAATGAAGTATTTTGTTTTAAAATATCTACATTTATAGGCTATATGAGGAAGACAAATTTTCTAGAGATTAAATTATATATATTTACTAACTTCCTGGTGAGATAGTTGAATCCAATACTATATTTGAAGGTCAAATCAATTTTTGTATAATAATTTTATCCTATATTTTTTGAGATTAAAACTTGACAAGATATTCAGAGGTCACCATAACTGAAGCATCTGAAGATGACTATGAATATGAAGAGGTAACATGTTAATTTTAGGTGTTTATTCTGTAAATTTATTGCAGTCATTCTCATGAAGTGCTCATTTTATTTTCTTAAACTTGTAAGAACCATTTCTTTTTTCTTAAGAGATACTAGTTTTTCTACTGAATTTAGCTTGTATCAGCTGATTAAGAATGAGATGTGAAAATTCTATTTAAACATTTAAATTGGATAATATGTCTGATTCTTTCTATTTTCCTGTTAATTGTCCTTCAGGTTCAGCTCCTTATTGCCTGTAGATTCCTACCATAAACTGTTATCTCTGTTCAGGAGGCACTTCCTTCCTGTCATCCAGTCTGCTCTTGTCAAGGATTCCTAGATTCCCACTGCCCAGTTGGAGCTGAGGCCTTATGCATCCCTCCAGCTTAACTGTACTTCTGTCTAATGTGGTTCCTATCTCAAAGCTTTCCTTTAATTATTTGTTCCCGAGACCTATCATTACTTTGGACACTTGGAGGATAAACTCACTGGTAGATGACAGAGGCTGTGAATGAAACTGTGTGGAAATAAGCCTGGCGAGCCTGGGTGAGCAAGAGATGGAATGAAGATTGGAGACAGGCTTTTTATTACTGGTGAAGTGTAGATTATATGTACCACATGAAGTTCCTGAATGAGTTAATAAATGTAAAGGGCCTAAACCAGTGATCAGTACATAAGAAGCTTGTGTTAAGTCTTAACTGTCATTAATATAATTACAGTCCATCATGTCCTTTCAAGATTTTAATGCTCAGTGAGTTTTATTTTGTAATAAACCAGAGATTTTCAGTTGCTAGTGGTTATGAAAAAGTGATGGTGGAGAGCACTTGGGATGGGGAGAGAATGGTGATATTTAGATAGCCTTGTTATTTTTTCAGCAGAATTATTAGATTGTATTTTCTATTATAGATAAAAGCAGTTGCCTACAAACTAATCTTGAATTTATTAGAAGTGACACTTACTGACATTTTCAAGGAAGTTAGAAGAAAGCAGTTATTCATTTTTCATGGATCTTCAGAATGACATGGTGTTTTACATAAAGTATTTCTTTGATCCTTTGATTTGTGAAGAAAAATTATTTCTGAAGTGAAATAAAGTATTTTATATTTCTGCTCACTTTTCCTATCCTTCTCTTTCTCTGTGAACTAGATCCCAGATGATAATTTTAGCATCCCAGAAGGTGAAGAAGATCTGGCAAAAGCAATTCAGATGGCCCAAGAACAGGCTACAGATACTGAAATTTTGGTGAGAATTTGAACACTAGTGTAGTCTATAGTTTAGCAGTAGTGCTTTTTATATGAAGTTTGGAAAGTTTTTTAAATGTAAATACTAGTGCAGCCCAGTCCCATGTTGTATCATTTTCATTTCTGTATATTTGTGATCAAGCCTTCACTTTAAGATAAGCAGTCATATTTACTCTTTTTTGGATTGCCATTCTCCACATCATGGTCACTCTTGCATGACTTTGTATCAAGTGACACCTTCTCTCCGAACTCTGATTAATCTTACTGGAGGGTAAACCAAGAATTTTTAACATTTATGTTTAGAATTTAGTATTATATGCAAGTTCTACAGTCTGTTTTGTAAACATTTTGTGTTTTTTTAAATGAAACTATTAATCTTACAAGGAATACTTAATATATTATGACTTTTTCTTGCGAGGCTTATCAACTAATTATGTTAAAGAATGTGGTGGGGGATGTTTTTTGATTATAATACAATGAGCTAAAAGTGCGTAAAACTGATGGCATTCCTCTAAAATTGAAAACTCATTAAAATTGTGAACCATTTAATATGATGGCAAAAATATTTTTAAAAATGTTTTATTTTGCAGATTTGCCTTCCTTAGTGTGGAATTGTATGTGAGACTTTACTGCATATTATACCATGTCATTCTTTCCATATTCTGTAGACTTCTTCAATCTAAAAGTCCAATAACTCCTTTTCAAAATATCTGTCCACTCAAAATTGGAATAAAAGCTTTAGAGGAAGATTTTTTCAGGCCAGAATTAATTGCATTCTGTTATAAATGGAGGGCTACAGCTCATAGTAAATGACATTCTCTAATGCATCCCATGGACATAGCTTCCTCTTGGTAGACACAAAGTGAAGTCTATTACATAAACTTATTAGTCTGTTGGATGTCTCAAAGCAATAATTTGTAGGAATAGTTTTAAAATGTATGAATAACATTTTCAGTGACGTGGAACTGATATGTTTATTCACTTCTCATCATCCTCTTGCTTCACATCACTAAGGATTTTGACAAATTCTTTACCGCTCATTTGTATTGGTATTTGGTAAAGTACATGTGGCTAATACAGAGCTTGGCACGTAGTTGGCACTAAATAAATAGCAGTTAAATAAGAGAATGAATAAATGAATCATTGAATGAAAAAACTATGAACAAAACTGTAATTGCTTCTTTCGGCTATCATGCTCGAAAGTGTTTATAGTACAAAGATAAATCAGAGGGCAGTTGAGGAAGAAATCCATTGTAGTAGCTGTTGTATCTTCTGAGCCAAATATCAGTAATTCTTATTTTATCAATTTATTGGAAGCTTTTCTTTATCATAACCTCACATGAGTTAACATTCTTGATTTCTGGCATGCCTATAGCTGATTGACTCTCATTTAGCTTCTTTTTACCTCACTTTAAAAAATTCTTTGGAGGAACAGTATTATGCTGAAAATTCACAGAAGTTGTCCTTAAGCTGTTAAAATTAAATATGGATTCATTTTATCATGAGCATATTAGCTATATTTTTTAATTTGCTTTTTATTTCTAAAGTATTTTAAGCTTCAGCAATTTGAATTGTGCTATGGACTTTCTGTTTTAAAGAATACTTACTGCTTGTTAAAACAGTTTTTTGTTCTGATCTTATATATATTCATAAACAAGATATATTTTCTTCTATGTTAAAGGATACAGTAATCTCTATGCACATACCTCTTAAAATTTTCATTGAAGATTGCCAGTAAAAGATTATGATACTCTTTGGGAGGCCGAGACGGGCGGATCACGAGGTCAGGAGATGGAGACCATCCTGGCTAACACGGTGAAACCCTGTCTCTACTAAAAATACAAAAAACTAGCCGGGCGAGGTGGCAGGCGCCTGTAGTCCCAGCTACTCCGGGGGCTGAGGCAGGAGAATGGCGTAAACCCGGGAGGCGGAG
>NC_045444.1:99687563-99752695 GCF_002776525.5 Piliocolobus tephrosceles
ACAGGTGCCCACCACCACGCCCAGCTAAAATTTTTTTGTATTTTTAGTAAAGATGGGGTTTCACCGTGTTAGCCAGGATGGTCTCGATCTCCTCACCTTGTGATCTGCCCGCCTTCACCTCCCAAAGTGCTGGGATTACGGGCGTGAGCCACTGCGCTGGGCCAAGTTCTTATGATTTCCTTTAAACATGGGTAGTATAGATTAAATATTTGAGAATTGATTGCATGGTTTGCTTTATAAATTTTAAATCGTGTATTTGATACTATCCGTTTTCTCGGTAGGTTCAATGATCTGAATTCTGAATTAAATATATTTTCATTATATTTAAAGTTATTCTTGAAAAATATTGAGAAGATAGGAAATGTTATTAATCTGTAACAGTTGTGTAGTTTGGTTATACTATCAGTTATTTCTTGAAATTGAAGCATTTTACAAGTATGAATACAAGTAAAGATAGGACTATGTATATGTTCCTCAGATTGTGTCTGTGTGTCTGTGTGTATTAGGGATATTTGTATGTAAATATATGAAAAGAAAGGTCCACTTACGTTTAAGCTGGGTCTCCCCTTCTAGACTCTGAGCCTTCTTATGAATGTATTTTTGCCTTTTTTTTTTTTTTTTTATAATTCTTTGGCCTCTTTGGTTATTGATATTTTATTCTGTTAATTTTCAAGGTGCAATCTCAGAGGTCCTTTATACTGCTATAATTTCGTAATGACTTCTAATTTTTATAAATGTAAAATTTTGATCAGTAACAAGACACCCAAGTCGTATAACTGTTCAATTCCCTGATGCTTTTCCTCCTCCTGCTGCCCCTTTTCCTCCTCTTCCTTCTCTTTTTCCTCCTCCTCCTTTTCTTCCTCTTCCTCCTCCTCTGAGAATTTAAGTAGAATTTATGGAATTTCTTTGGAATACTTAACTAGTTTTGGAGAAGACTAATTGATGACTAACCCAAGTGACAATGTTCTTTACCATATGTATCAATAGTTCTCGAAGTATGTGGGAGGTCTTTTGGGGTCCCCAGAACCCCTTTTAGGGAGTTTATGTTGTCTTTCATGTTCCAACTACTCACCTACTGGAGGATTCTCTTCATATAGCTCAACTGAGACAACGTATCACAACAGGTGAAATGTAGAAACAAATGTGGGGATCTAGCTGTTCCTCTAGACATTAAAAATATTTGTAAAAATTTGTAACAGTGCCACTCTTCTCATTAGTCCTTTTTCTGTTTTGGAAAATGTAGTTTTTATTTAAAAAATTCTGTCTGTGTTATCTGTGTAGAAGTTTTGTTATAGTTATTTTAAAGTAAATAAATGAATATTTTAAAATTTAATATCTAATATGTAATTCTTGATAGGTATAACTCAGATAAATAAGTGCTGTCTGGAGTACTCAATAATTTTTAATAGTATAAAAGTGTTGTGAGAACATAAAGTTTGAGACATTTTATAGAATTCTATTCTCAGAAATTTTCAAATATGTTAAGAATTAATATAAAATGTTTTCTTGCTCTTATGTTAATACACCAAAATATAGTCTAGGATTAATAAATTTGTATTCCTTTTATTTTGATCTTAATCTCACAAGGGATTAATATTAGGTTGGTGCAAAAGTAATTGCAGTTTTACCATTTTAATGGGAAAAAAACGCAATTACTTTTGCACCAACCTATACTATTATGTTAACTCTCACATATCATAATGTTAATGGATTGAATTTTGAAACAATTTTCATTAGACTCAATTGCTAGGTCGCAAGAAAAAGAGCTGTTTGTCATTATTGAATTTGCATTCTCTTCATGTACACACTTAATTTTAGTTAGAGACCCAGGCTCCTTGTACTCAAAGCCAGGTCTGCAGATGATCCAAGCCAATATATTTGACTTAATGTGAATTAAGGAGTTGATGAAATGAAGCACCAAATAAAGTAACATTTAAGTTTTAAGACCACTTGGATTTCATTGTTTATTTTTTTGGGTCTCACTGGTCAACTAAAGTTGTGAAGGGAACTCACAGTAAAACAGTTGAAAATTTGTCAAGATGCTTGATTTTAATATGTGGTTTAGCACTTCTTGCAATTCAACATTTAATTGATTCTTAAGTCTGGAAAGTTTTATGTCCTCAACATCTTTCATATCCTTCTCTTTACCTTCATCCTCACTTAGTCTGCCTTAAAGCTACCCTCTTTCTTCTCTCATCTGAACTACTGCATGCTGCTGGTACTATGCTTCCTTCTATTCCCACCTAAAAGATATGTCTAATGCAAATTTCAATTTATCTCCCCTCTCCATAGATTCCCAGTGTGTCTACCCTTCCACCTGCCTTTGCCGTCTTGATATGCTTCCTGTTTAGCTTTTCCAATTTATCTTTGGTCCTTTCTCCATAAGACCCTGAGCCTTAATGGATTGAATTGTCACCCTTGTTTTTGCCTCAGATGTTTTATTGCCTTGAATATTGGTTTATCTTTCTTTATCTGTTGTATTTCCTCATTGTCTGTAAAGTTCAACCTAACAGTCTCCTTAACAAAGCCTTCATTCACCTATCTAAGGCAAGGGAAATACTCTTCTCCATTGTGTATCACGTCACCTAGCAGATTTCTATTGTTGCAATCATAACACACTATAGAAACCTCTCTGTTAGGAAATGTCAGCTTTAGAATGTTCATAGAAAAAATGAAGCAATGTGCTAGAGCTACCATTATTTGTCCTCAACAGATTTTTGGGTCACGTGTGGCTACAGTAATGTTTGGTTGTTCAGCAGTTTGCAAAGTGAGACCATGTTTTGCTAGTTTGTAGATTGCTTGCTTTTTTGTGCTTATGTTGTGGTGTTTTGTTAACCTCATAATTAAGTTAAAAGCCATAATGAGAGTTGTATATAATGTATAATAGGGATAAAAGTGCAACTTAAAGTTTCTTATGCATACATAATGGTTGCATGTATGATATCTGTGGATACATAAGTATAATTCTGTCATCAAAATTTGTAACTAAAGAGCTTCTGTATTACAATGTTCTGTTTTTACTAAATGAGCCTTTGAATTTCTTGAGATAGAACTGTGTCTTATTCATATTTAATTCCCAGCACCTTTCATGGTACATGGGAGATGTCATGGTACATGGGAGATGGGTAGTATTGACTTTTTGGCAATAGAATAGAAGAATATTGATTCTTCTAATCCATGAACATGGACTGTCTTTCCATTTTGTTGTTTGTTTTTCAATTTCTTTCATCAATATATTATAGCTTTCGTTGTAGTGATATCTCACTTGATTGGTTAAGTAAACTCATAGGTATTTTATTTGTAGTTATTTGTAAATGTGATTTCTTTCTTCATTTCTTTATCAGATTATTAACTGTTGGCATGTAGAATGCTACTGATTTTGGTATGTTGATTTCATATTCTGCAGCTTTACTGAATTTATCAGTCCTAATTTTTTTTTGGTGAATACTTTAGGTTTTTTTCCAGTATAATATCATAGCATTTGCAAACAAGGATAATTTGACTTCTTCCTTTCTGATTTGGATGCCCTTTATTTCCTTCTTTTGTCAGATTACTTTACCTAGGACTTCCAATACTATGTTGAGTAATAGTGGTGACAATGGGCATCCTTGTTATGTTTCAGATCTTGAAGGAAAGGCTTTCAGGTTTTCCCCGTTCAGTGTGATACTACCTGTGGATCTGTCATATATGGGTTTTACTGTGTTGAGGTATGTTTCTTCTACCTTCATGTTTTTTGAGGGTTTCTATCATGAAGAGATGTTGAATTTTATCAAATGCTTTTTTCAGCAACAATGGAAAGAATAATATGATTTTTGATCTTCTTTCTTTTGTTATAATGTATCACATTGATAGAGTTGCATAAGTTGAACCATCCTTGCATTCCAAGGATGGATCCCACTTGGTCATGATGAATGACCTTTTTAATGTGTTGTTGAATTAAATTGGCTAATATGGTGTTGAGGATTTTTGCATCTGTGTTCATGAAGAATATTGGCCTGTAGTTTTCTTTTATCCACATGTCTTTGGCCTTGATATCAGGGTAATACTGGCCTCATAGAATGAACTTTGAATAATGCCCTTTTCTTCTGTTTCTTAGAATAGTTTGAGTAGGGGTGGAATTAGTTCTTTTTTAAATGTTTGATACAATTCAGCTGTGAAGCCATTGTGTCCTGAGCTTTCCTTTGCTGGGAGCCTTTTTATTATGGCATCAATCTTGTTACTTGTTATTGGTCTGTTTGGCTTTTGGATTTCTTCATGTTGCAACCATCGTAGGTTGTATGTGTCCAGGAGTTTATCCATTTCTTCTAGGCTTTCCAATTTACTGGCATGTATTTGCTCATTGTAGCCTCCAATGATCCTTTAAAATTTCTTTGGTATTGGTTGTGATGTCTCCTTTTTCCTCTTAATTGTATTTATTTGAGTCTACTTAAAAAAAGTTTTTTTTTGGCTAATATTTTGTCAATTTTGTTTATCTTTTCAAAAAACCAACATTTGTTTTATTGATCTTTTGTATTGTTAATTTTAATTTCATTTATTTCTGCTCTGATGTTTACTATTTTTCTTATATTTATTAGGTTTTATTTACTCTTGCTAGTTCTTTAAAATGACTCATTAGGTAATTTATTTAAAGTTGTTGTTTATTATTGATGTAGGCACTTGTAGAGAGCTGGCAAAGGGATCATGACAAACTCAACATTCCAATGGAGGGTATTTGATCAAACAACAAACTATTTGTCATGAATGCAGGATATGGGCAAACTTATGACTGTGCCTACCACCAGAAGGTTTGCTGAAAGCAATCAACTCCCTGGCACTGTGCTCCTTGAGGTTATCTACTGGGACATCTAGAGCCTATTGTTTGAAGAATGCAATCTTGCAAGCCTGCTGTAAATCAAACTGCTGACCAACAGTCACCCGACAGTCACCCTCTTCTCACTATCTCTTTTACCTAATAAATATGGAGGACTGAAAAAGCTCAGGGCCCTTGTTCACTAGAAGCATGGAGCCCCCTGACCCTTCTTCCAAATATACTCTTTTGTCTTCTTCTTTATTCCTGTGTTTGTCATCCTTTGTTCAGTCCCCCAAGGTCTATGCAGGTGGCAAAGTGGCGTCCATACAGGGACTTGAGGACATCAGCAGGCACTTACAGCTAAAAAAATTCCCTGTTAGTACTGCTTTCACTGTATTTCATAGGTTTTGGTATGTTGTGTTTCCACCATCATTTGTTTCAAGAAATTTTTCAATTTCCTCTTTGCTTTTCTCATTCAGGAGCATATTTAATTTCCATGTGTTTGTGTAGTTTCCAAAATTCCTCCTGTTATTGATTTTTAAATTGATTTTATTGTAGTCAGAAAAGATACTTGACATAATTTCAGGGTTTTAAAATTTTCTTATTTTTTAAGATTTGTTTTGTGGCCCAATATGCCAGGCCATATATATCCCAAGGATAGAGATAGTCTGTTCTTGAGAATGATGCATGTGATAAGGAGAAGAATGTGTATTCTGCAGTCACTGGAAGAAATGTTCTGTGAAATAGCTATTTGGTTCATTTGGTCTGTAGTGCAGATTAAGTCTAATGTGTCTTTGATGATTTTCTGTCTTGATGATCTGTCCAATGCTGAAAATGGGGTCTTCAAGTTTCCAGCTATTATTGTATTGAGGTCCATCTCTCTCTTTGGCTCTAATAGTATTTGCTTTATATATCTGGATGCTCCACAATTGGGTGCATATATATTTACAACTGTTATAATTTCTTGCTGAATTGGCCCCTTTATCATTATATAATGACTTTCTTGTCTTTTTTTGTAGTTTTTGTCTGAAATCTCTTTTGTCCAATATAAGTATAGCTACTCCTGCCCCTTTTTGGTTTTCATTTGCATGGAATACCTTTTCCATTCCTTTATTTTCAGTTGCTTATTTTCAGTTTTAGAGGTGCAGTGTGTTTCTTGTAGACAACAGATCATTAGGTCTTAATTTTTCATCCATTCAGTCACTCTATGTCTTTTTATTGGAGGTGGTTTTAGTCCATTTATATTCAGTGTTACTATTGATAAGTAAGGAGGAAGCACCTGCCATTTTGTTACTTGTTTTCTGATTGTTCTGTGGTCTTCTCTTTCTTCTTAATTCCTGTCTTCCATTTAGTGAAGGTTATTGGTGGTATGATTCAATTTCTTGCTTTTTATTTTTTGTGTATCTGTTGTATGTTTTTTGATTTGAGGTTACCATGAGGCTTGCAAATACTATTTGATAACTCATTATTTTAAGTTGATGACAACTTAGCATTGATTACATAAACAAACAAAAAAAGCAAAGAGAAAACTACTGAAAAGTCTCCACTTTAACTTAATCCTTCTACTTTTTAAGGTTTTATTATTTCTATTTATATCTTATTGCACTGCCTATATTTTGACGTTGTTGTACTTTTTATTTGATCAGTTCACCTTTTAGTCTCTCTATTAAGGTATGAGTAGTTTACATACCACCATTACAGTGTTATAATGTTCTGTGTTTGTGTGCTTACTATTACCAGTGAGTTTTGTACCTTCAGATGTTTTTTTTCTTGTTCATTAACATCCTTTTCTTCCAAACTGAAGAACTCCCTTTAGTATTTCTTGTAGGACAGGTCTGGTGTTGATGAAATACCTTCCCTTTTGTTTGCCTGGGAGAATCTTTATTTTTCCTTCATGGATATTTGAGGTTTGAAGGATAATTTCACTGGATATACTATTTTAGGATACAAGTTTTTTTTTTTTTTTTTTTTCATCATAACTTTAAACATGCCATACCATTGTCTCCTATCCTGTAAAGTTTCCACTGAAAAGTTTGCTGTCAGACATATTGGAGCTATATATGTTGTTTCTTTTCTCTTGCTGCTTTTAAGATCCTTTCTTTATTAGTGACCTTTGGGAATTTGATTATCAAATGCTTTGAAGTAGTCTTCTTTGGGTTAAATCTGCTTGGTTTTCTATAATCTTCTTGTACTTGAATACTGATATCTTTTCTAGGTTTGGTATGTTCTCTGATGTTATCCCTTTGAATAAACTTTCTACCCCTATGTCTTTCTCTACCTCCTGTTTGCCTCCTGTTTACCTCCCTCCCTCTTACTCCATCCCTGCCTCTACCTTCTCTTTAAGGCCAATAACTCTTAGATTTGCCCTTTTGAGGCTATTTTTTTAGATCTCTTAGGCATGTTTCATTCTGTTTTACTCTTTTTTCTTTCTCTGACTGTATTTTCAAATATGCCTGTCTTCAAGCCCACTAATACTTTCTTCTGCTTGATCAATTCTGTTAGAAGGAGGCTTTTATGCATTCTTCAGTTTGTCAGTTGAATTTTCAACTCCAGAATTTCTGCTTGATTCTTTTTAATTTTTTTGAGTCTCTTCATTAAATTTGTCTGATAGGATTATTAATTCCTTCTCTGTGGTATCTTGAATTTCTTTGAGTTTCCTCAAAACAACTATTTTGAATTATCTGTCTGAAAGGTTACACATCTCTGTCTCTCCACAATTGGTCTTTGGTACCTTATTTAGTTTGTTTGGTGAGGTCATGTTTTCCTGGATGGAAATGCTGTGGATGCTTGTGGATGTTCATCATTGTCTAGGTGTTGACGAGTTAGGTATTTTATTGTAGTCTTCACATTCGGGGCTATGTATCCTTCTTGGGAAGGCATTCCAGGTATTTGAGGGGACTTGGGTGTTGTGATCTAAGTTTTTGGTCACTGCTGCTGTATGTTCATTAGGGGGCACTCCAATCTCAGTAATGTTGTGGCTTTTGCAGTCTTTTAGAGGTACTGGCTAAGTTGCCTTGGATAAGATCAGGAAGAGTTCTCTAGAATACTAGGTACAGACTTTTCCTTTACTTCCCCCCAAACCATGGGTGTTTCCCTCTCTGTGTAGAGCTGCCTGGAGCTGGAGCAGGGTTGATAGAAGCCACCCCTGTGGTCACTACCACTGAGACTGTGCTGGGTCTGACCTGAAGCCAGCACAGCACTGAGTCTTCCCCAAAGCCCATTCACTGTAAATCACTGCCTGGGTAACACCTGTGTTCACTCAAGGCCCTAAGGCTCTACAATCAGCAGGTTGCCAGGGTTGTGTTCTTTCCTTCAGAGTGGCGAGTTTCACCCAGCCTAGGTGCATTCAGAGATGCTGTCTAGGAGCCAGTACCTGATTTGTTAATCTTAAGAGTCTACCTGGTGCTCTATTCTACTACAGCTGAGCTAGCTCCCAACCCTCAAGACAAAGTTCTTTCCACTCTCCCCTTTACACAATCAGGGAAGTCGACCACCAGCCTAGGCCCATTGCAGATACAGCCTGGCTACCACCAGTGTTCACTCAAGGGCCAAGGACTCTTCAGTCAGCTTGTGGTTGAAGCTGCCAAACCTGGAACTCTCCCTTCGGGGCAGTAGTCTGCCCTCTGGCCCAGGGCAGGTCCAGAAATTCCATTTGAATGCAAAAGCCTGGATTTGGGGACCTCAGAGGACCCGCTTGGTGTTCTACACAACTAGGGCCAAGCTGGTACTTAATCTGCAAGAGAAAGTCCCCTTTACTCTTTCATTTCTTTTTCTCAGGCAGAAAGAATCTCTTCCCATAGCCACCACACCTCTCTGTATGTGCTAGTTCACACCTGAAGCCAGCTTGTCTCTGAGTCTCATTCACGACCCACAGCAAGTAGTGCCTGGCTACTGATGCTGATTATATAGGACCCAAGGACTCTTTAGTCAACAGGTCATAAATCCTGCCAGGACTGGGTACTTCCTTTCAAGGCGGTGGGTTCTCTTTTGGCTCAGAGAGTTTCTAGAAATGTTGTCTGGGAGCTAGGGCCTAGAATGGAGGCCTCAGGACCCTGCTTGGTGCCCTACCCTACTGTTGCTGAGCTGGTATCTATATTGCAAGACAAAGTTCTCTTTACTCTTCTCTCCTCAAGTGGAAGGGAGGAGTCTCTCCTGGAGTTGTGAGCTGGACTGCCCGGCATCAGGGGAGGTGTGGCACAAGCCTCACTTGACTGCCCTGACTGTTATCTCATTAAGTCATGTGCTCCTTAAGTCCACTGGCTCTGAGCCCAGCATAGCATCAGAATTTCCCAAAGAATTACAGTCTTTCTAAAGAAAGACTGCCTTTCAAGTTTATTTAGTACCCCAGAACCCTTTAGCCTGTGGTGGTGAGGCTTTCTGGAACTCAGGTTCTGACTGCTGGGATGGGCAAGTCCCCTCTTGGCTAGGGCTGGTTTAAATGCTCCCTCTGTGGGTGATGGCTGAGTTCTGCCTGGTGTTGCTTTCTGCCATGATGATGCAGCACTATTTTCTAATGTAAAAGATTCCATAATGACTGAAGTCTTCCTCCCACAGGACAGAGATTTTCTCTCCATGCCACTTGGCCACTGCCAGGGTATGGGGGAGGTGTGGTGTCAGCAACTCCAAACTCGCTCTTCTGCCTTCTTCAGTGCCTCTTTCAGTGATATGAAGTTAAAGCCTGGTATCGTGTTTACTCACTTGATTTTTGGTTCTTATGAAGTTGCCTTTTTGTGTGAATAGTTCTTCAGTTTGGTGTTCCTGCAGGGTTAATGATCGGAGGCTTCTATTCAGCCATCTTGTACTGCCTCCTTCCAAATTATTCTGCTTGAACTTTATAAACGTAATTTTACACTCTAACCATTTGTCAGGATTTTCTGTAGCCCCCAAATTTGCCTCATCTCACCACTATTGTGAATATTATAGCAGCTATCAGTAATAAATATCAGTGTTGAATTATATATAGCACTTTTGGAAAGAATTTTTGGGGCAGCAAAGATCTTCTTTCTTCATTGGATTTCTGTGTAAACATTCTGTGCATTCTGTGTAACCTGTTATATAACCATTACCAGCTTGGGAAAGAGAAGGCAAAAGGAAAACTTGCTGCTGAGTTTCTGTAGGTGAGAATAGATCTGCTTATTCAAATGGTCAGCAAACAAATTAGTGACTTCTTGCCAATGCGAAGAAAATGACAGCACTCAAGAGATGATGCTTCTTTTTTTTTTAATTTTATTTTTATTGAGCAGCACTTCATTCTGTAAAATAGAATTAGTATTCCCTATTCCTTGGTATTTTTAGGAAACTACCAATTATTTGATTTATTTTGTATACTGACTTACATGATATGATAGTTTTTATGGCTGTACCAGTTTCATTTGTTGGTTGCTGAAATGTCTTCATTTTCTAGTTTTACATCTGCTAAGATGTTCTGTCAGAGTACTACGTACAGGTTGAGTATCTTTTATCCAAAAGGCTTGGGACCAGAGTGTTTCAGATTTTGGATTTTTTTTTTTCAGTTATTGGAATATTTGCAAATATGTATCAATGATAATGACATTTGGAAAATATGGTTTAGTGTTATTCAAGTGCAAAGCTTGAGGATAGCCACCTGGGAAACACAGTCTCCAATAGAATGAGTGAGCATTCCAAAGTGGGTAAGTTAAGTTTTCACTTATATAGGCAGAAACAGAAGTTAACAGGGTTGCAACAGTTTCCATACAAGGTTATTAGGTAGTTTGTAATGATTTGATTGATTACAGCTTGCTGCATTCCAAGAAAGATTGCTTCGACATTTTGCAAGGAAGGGCAGTGTTCTAAAGGGGTCTGATCTCTGGTAGTATTCCATCTTTCCTAATCATTTTTAGGACAATAATGAAGACATTTAATCTATAATCAAAGAAGCAGAAGTCGCAGCTGCATGATGTGTGGCTCAGACCACATAGTCCCATTCCTCTCAAGCCTTAACAAATACAAAGTTCCAAAAGCTTTAGGTTTGGATTATTTAGTTTCACATATACACTAAGATCTCTTGGGACTGGGACCCAGTTCTAAACATGAAATTCATTTATGTTTCATATACACCTTTTACACATAGCCTGAAGGTAATTTTATACAGTATTTTAAATAATTTTGTGTATAAAACAAAGTCTGTATTAAGTACTTGCATGTGGAAATTTTTACCTGTGGTGTCACGTTGGTGCTTCAAAATTTGTGGCTATTGGAGCATTTCAGATTTTGGATTTTCGGATTAGGGATTGCTCAACTTGTACTTTAGGTTTTGAGGGCCATAAAGACTCTGTGGCAGCTAGTCAACTGTCTCATGTAGTGCAAATGCATCCAAACATAATATGTAAACAAATTGGCATGGGCATGCTGTGCTCTAACAAACTATTTATAAGAACTGTTAAGCTAACTCCTGATCTAGTTGATAGACTTACTTATTTCCATATGGAATAGTAGTGTAAGCTCCTTTTGTCAGTAATTATTTCCTCCATAGTGTTTCTAAAAGTCATGGTACTAAAATTATTATATTTCTTTTTAAATGGTAATTAAAAGGATTAAAAGGTCCATGCATTCTTTTTTCTTTTTTTTGGTTAACATGCTATGTGCTATTGAAAGGGCAAACCTACCTTCTTACTATCCTTTAGGCAATCCAGTCACACTCCTGCTGCTGGGCCTTTGCACTTACTGATGCAGATACAAACCAGAACATCAGACATTCTGCCTCTTTGTCTAGATTTATGCTAAGATAACAGTTTTATCAGTGACATCTTCACCACCCTAAATACGTAGCAACCCAGCGTCACATGAATACTTGTCCTACACCTGGTTCTATCTTAAATCCTCTACTTTCTCCCCACCCCAAGGTACTTAGTATCATCTGTCATAGTATATGTTTTTTATTTAGTTATTCATATTCTGTCTCCATCCACTTGACTAATAGATATGAGGACAGAGATTTGTTTGCTTTCATCTGCTTTATCCCCAGTAGTTAAAATATTAATGGTTCCTGGCATATAACAGTTAACAAACGTTAAAAAAAAATGAATGGATGAATGAATGAGTTGAAGTCTTATCTATATCGTTAATTAATGCTTTGGTGTTTTCAAAATAAATAAATGCACATTTAAATTTCAGGAACGGAAAACAGTTCTTCCTTCAAAGCCTGCAGTACCTGAAGTAATAGAAGACTTTCTCTGCAATTTCTTGATCAAAATGGGAATGACCAGAACTCTTGATTGCTTTCAGTCTGAATGGTAAACAATTATGTAGATAAATAGGTCTCTTAAAATTCTAACATTTAACTTGTATACTTTTAAGTGTCTTAACTTTGAAATGACTCAGCCTATGAAAAATGACTAGAAACTTTTCCCATCTCCAGCCCTGAAACCACAACACACACACACACACACACAAACCAGAATAGCAATTACAAAGAAATTTTTATTAAACATCTTTCCCAAATATTTCAGTTTAAGTGATTTTCAAAAAAATCAAGAAACTTGAATATCTCCTGGAGTTATAAAACACAAAGATATTTTATGAAAACATTTCCTAGTATTTTCGTATAATTATTGAGAGTATTTCCTGTATTTAGACATTATACTAAACAGTACTGCTTTACTTCCTTGTTTTATTTATAGTGTAATGGCTTGTCTTTTTCTACTCACATAGCTGATTAATTATATTTCTATGAATATTCTTCATTTAGAAGTAAGTGGAATTGTAGTTTGAATATCACTTAAACACAAGATTTTCTTGTTATAATTGAAAATTTTAATAACTAGTTATGAAAATCAGGTATACCTTTTATACCTTTATTCCTTTATACAATAATAATATCACCAGGCATATTTTCCATTTCCTGACATTGTTTAAATAAATTTATTAAATGATTAGATACAAAAATATATTTGAACTTTAATAGCTATTGCATATTCTAGAAAAGGGGATTAATATATCTAAGGATGTTTATAATTAGGACTAATTCCCAATTTTAAATAAATTTGCAATGTATGGATAATTTGCAATTTTTACTCATCCAGCTGTGGTATAAATTTTTATTTTTTGCTTTTTTTGGTTCTTCTGATAACATTCTCATAAGAGCAATCAGTTTCATTATTTTAAATTGCACATCTAACATTAATAAATTTATGAGAATTATTTTTCATTAATACAGTCTAAGAAAAACAAAGTTCAGTGGAAGAAAAATAATGCTGCTTCTTTTAAATTTAGAAATTGTGTGAATTATTTTAAATAGTTGTTAATAAAAATATCCCTAAGATATATAATTACAAATGTTCTAGAAAATGTATTTTTTGTAAAAGTAAGTAGATGATTAATTTGCAGTGCTAATAAAGTGAAAGATTAATATGATTCATTTAACTTTCTTCCAACAATGTGTGTTAGGACATGTGATGCTTATATGTTAGGCCAGTGCAAAGTGTAAAATGATTTTCTTAGAATAGTGCGGATCCAAGTATACTGTTAACAATCCGGTGACTATTGTCATATTTTCCTTTTAGATTTAGCAATTTGAATTGATGAGATGAAACTTCAGGAAACTAAGATTAGTGTTAGTATTAGGATTTAAAGTCCTCCCAAGCTAGGCATACTAGTCATAAGATACAATTGGTATAACGTATCTCTTTATGAGTTTAGAATATTGTGGTTCAGGTAATTTTATCCTTATCCCTAGCTGCCAGTTTGCAATGAGATTACATTGTATTGAATACCTTATTTCATATGAAACATTTTTTATTTTGATTAGAAAACTTTATTCTACATAGTAAAATTATAGGAAAATTAAATGTATTATTTTTTATCATTTTTACCACAGGAAAAAACACTTAGAATATGTAATTGCTATGAATTCACTTAATCTTTCAAAACATGACCAAACAAGGATTTTCCTTTGTTAGTTTGTTAAAATAAGCAAACAAACAAAACACTGGGCAGTAAAATTTAACATAGGTTCTTTCACTCCTCAAGCAGAAAATGCAATGAATCCTTTAAATCCAGGGTTAGAAAACTAAGATCCTTGGGCCAAATCTGGCCTGCCTCCTGATTTTTAAAATAAAATCTTATTGAAACACAGACATGACCTTTCTTTAGGTATTGTATATGGCTACTTTCACTCTGTGAAAGCAAAGTTAATTAGTCACAACAGGGGTGATGTGGCCTGTAAAGATAGTTTTGCAAATTCTAAAATATTTATTCTCTGACCCTTTACAGAAAAGAGTTGCCAGAACGTAGCAGGACTTTGTTCTATGAACCACTAAAAATTTCCATTGCAGGTTTAGTCAATGCTTCAATTCTATTTGTATGCCTATTTTAGAATTATCAATGGACAACAATAATTTCTCAGGGGGGAAAAATTAAAGAAGAAATTAAAATGGAGAAAATATGGTAATCTAATTTCAGTACCCGTACCTGAGCATATGTCATCCGTCTTCCTACACTGACTGTTCCCCTATTAACATTGTCAGAGCTACTCACCCTAAAGATACATTCCTACTCTTTTTTTTGCCTTTCACTACCACTTCTTTTTAAACCGTTTTTCCCTTTTCAGCCAATGTTTTGAAAACAAAGTTTAAATTTTTTTTTCTTTCTTCACCTTTTTACTTCCTATTCAACGCTTGGTTCTCTCTAGAGAGTTTGGCCTATTTGCACCATTTCACTGAAGGTAGGGTGGTAATGAAAATGCTATCAAAAGTAATAGTACAATTATTTATGACAATTACTAATTTAATTTTTTTGTAATAATGGAAGAGTTTGCAAATTAAGAGTATATTTCATTAATTTGCATGAAATAAATTTTACAGCTTTTAGACAATAAAATTTGTCATAACATTTAATCACTTAAATGTGAGCAGTACAGTTACAACTTTCTGGGGATGGTTAAGTTTTAAAGCCAGAGCCTAGAATTAAAATTACCCTTGATATAGCCCTTATGTTGCCCAAGTATGTACAGGAAATATGTGTGGTGTTGTGTATACATTAATGACTCCCAGTGAACACTACGCAAATATTTGTTCCTTTGTAATTTAATCTTATTGCTGTTTCTTCAGTTGGTGAGGTCTTGGCTTCTAGTTATATGTCCCATAAGAATATTTTTTCCCCAGTCATTATTAAGCTAAACACAGGAATGTAGTGACTCTTCTACATAACATAAAAGTTAGCAAAAGCTAATTTTTGCTGTGTTACATTATGATAAATTTGACCACTGTAAATACATCTGCACAGATTTATGTACTATGATATTAAGAAGGCAACCTTTTAGGTGAGTAATTAAAATTTTTAAAACAAAATTAATATCATGTTTATTAAATATGAGGGATTTAAAAATATTTAAGAGGGTGAAGGCTTAGGCTTATCACTCAGAAATGTACTTTGTATCATTTTTATTGATATAGTATATTCTCATGCATTATTTCATTTACTTCTCCCAACAACTGTATCGAGCAGGTAGCCACAGCAATATTTCTATTTTAGGGATGAGGAAAGGGGATAGGGAGATTAGGAAGTCTCCTCAGTGAGTGTCACCAAGTCATAGGCAGTAAGTGGCAGAGTCAACCTAGGGACATACTGATCTTAAAGACCAGTCTCCTAACCACAAGGCTATATTGTGCAATTATACAAGAGAATTTTGGAAAAAATTAATAAAGGTGCCTTTTGGTTTGGCTGGATACTAAAAGGACTTAAGAAAATACTAATTTAGAATCCAAATTTGTGCCTATTTTCTATATTGATTTGAGGAATCATGGGGCCAGTAATAAACATTTCAACTGTGCTATATTTTTCCTGAGAGGGACTGTCTGGTTCTAAGTGATAATCACGACATTGCTGGGGATTCTAACATCCTCAGTTTGTACAGTAATTAAAACAATTTTGTCTATGTTGGTAATATATTTCCCTAAATCTTTATGAAAACATGGAGGAAAAGTTCTCATTATAGGCTTCTTATAAGGAGATTATAATCTAGATGACCTTTCCCCTATCTTTTACCTTCTATGCCTTGGGTGCCACCATGAGGGAAAAATAATCCTTATTCTTCTGACACCATTTATATGTTTACTGGAATTCTGTCGTAATATTCATCATTTATGGCATTGGGTCTTAAATGCATTTGGTATGTAGACAAAATTTTATGAAATTTCTATGCACTTTCTCCCTGAAATTCATATGTATTCTCCATCTCTACGTAATTCTAAGTAGTTTATGGATCTCCTGGTAAATATTAAGAGCATTAATGCAATTTTATTAGTGATAATTTATTGGCAATTTCATTGAGAGCAAATTGTATTTCAAATCTCTAATAGTTATGGCAGTCTTTTTTCCCACCTGAACACTTTTCAGTCTTACTTTAAGAGTGAGTGAAAAAGAAGAAAGAAATAAAAAGTCAGGATATTTCTTAAAACAAAACAACAGATACATGCAAACTGAAGCAAACCACAAAAATATTATGTATGAGAATTCAGATTTTATTGAGAAGTATACTTCTGTAGTTTGTGCATTAAGATTCCTAATTACTTGTATTATTATCTAAAAATGAGCCTAAAGTCATCTTTCATATTTTTATATGGATGGTAGAAAATTTACCTGATAATTTTTGAATATCCTGAGATATATACTATGTAATAAATGTATTTGGATTTGTGCTTCTTTTATCACATATTATTTTATTTATAGTGTTTAATTTAGAGGAAAAACTATTAAATCACGTTTTTCCTCATAGAAAATTTCTCTAGTGGTTTTCCCACATTAAAAATAAAGCAAGGTGCTGAAAATCAATTTTATGGTCAGAAAAAGCTTATGGTCTAATACTTAATCAATCCCTATGTCTTCTCTTCTGAGGTAAGTATAAATCACATTCCTAGTACTTACTGAATTTATGATTCAATTGATTACTTACTGAATTTATGATTCAGTTGATTTCCTGTTTTATAAATTGTGGCAAATATGATGGAATATTGATTCTATTATCTTAATCTTCAGGATATTCTATGGGGGAGTCCTCTTGCTCTTTTTTTCAGAAAAAATCATAAAGTATATAACACAAAATATGTGACTTTATAAATATGTAACATTATTAAATTATGATTTATAACATGAACCTACTGATAATTTATAATTTTAGCTCTAATATTTAGCCCATCTAGAGCAAGTTTTGTAGGGATTTATTAATAACGTTATTACTTGAAATATTTTTCTATGCTCAAATTGTTTTTTTAACTTTATTGATTTCCATACACAGTGATTAAAATTGTAATTATTTACAATCTACAATTGATTCTCTGACGTTGCTTCTTATTTCACTGAGAAAATAGAAGTTCCGTCTCTCCTACCTCCCTCTTTACCACCCCACTGCTTCTGGCCTCCAGTGTTCTCTTCTCTCGCAGACTCTAATGTTACCTGAAGCCAGCTCTCATCTTGTCTGCTTGATACCAGCCCCTCTCACTGACTTAAGGATACTACTCTTGTAATCATCCCTCTTTTACCTCTATTGTCAGTTTTTTCCCTCTTTGCTGGGTCATTCCCATAAGCATACAGATGTATAATAATATCTCACATTTTAAAAAAGGAAGAGAAGAACCACCCTAGATTTCATATCTTCTTCTAAGTTTATCTTGATTCCCTATGCTCTGCTTTAGAGCATATCTCCTTGAAAAAAGTTTGTTGCCACTTCCTCATTTCCTAGTCTCTCAGTCGTTCTCTCAGTTTGTCTTTTGTCCCCATGACTCTATTGAAAACTTCCTTTTTTTTTTTCAGTAGTGACGTTCACAGTGCCAACTTCAGTGATTGATTCTCAGTATTCTTTTCAGACTCCTGGCAGCATTGGTCACTGTTGTTCATTTCTTCCTTTTTAGAACACTTTCTTCACTTGCTCCCGGGCACAACTCTCAGATTCTCCCTCTATTTCACAGGCCTCTCTTGCTTAGTCTTTTTTGGTAGTGTTTTCTTTTCCCCTCACCTTGGAAGCAGTGTAGTGTTTATGGCTCACTCCTAGGATCTCTTCATTTCTTTCTTTCTTTACTTTCATTTCTCACTGCCTAGCTGGTCTCTTTCAGTCTCATGACTTTAAATAGTATCTGTAATGTTGATTACCAAATTTAAATTGCCCACCCTTTTTTCCTGAACTCTGAACATGTATACTCAACATTTATCTTCACTTACATGTCTGCTAGGCATGTTACATTTAACACGAATGGAAACAATCCCTTAATTACTCCAACCACTCTGCTCCTCCTGCATTTGTCCTCACTTAGTAAATAAATGGCTATCTGTTGCTCAGCCAAAAACCCTGGAGTCGCACTTGCCTTCTCTCATTTACCAACACCTGACAGTTGATCCATCAGATAGTCCTGCTGGCCCCACCTTGACAGCATTTCTAGAAGGTACTTCTCATAATCTCCAGTGCTACCAACTTTCTTCAAGCCACCATGTTCTCTCCTTGACTATTGCAATAGCCTGCTAACTGGTCTCTCTGATTCTATGCTTGCTAGACTAATCCCTTTAAAACATAAATCTGGTCAGTGTCACTTGTCTCAAAACCTTCCTATGGTTTACTTCTGATTCAGAGTAAAATTCCTTTCCTCACCATGGCTCCCTGCTGTTTTCCTGACTCATCTTTCACCACTCTCTCCTTGGTCACTTAGTTGGCTTCAGTTCCAGGCACTCCAGGTACCCTGGCTGTTTGTTGTTTCTTGTAGTTGCCAAACACTTCCTTGGTTCAGGGCCATTGCATTTACTTTTCCATCTGGCCCAGCTGCTTCTCTCCCAACTATCCACATAATACAGCCCCTCATTTCCTTTAGATCTCTGTTCAGATATCACTTTGTCAGTCATGTTTGTCATTCATGCCCACCCTATGTAAAACAGCACAAGCACTGCCATCAGTGTTTCCACCTCACTCTTCCTGTATCTTTTTGCCATCTTATTTAACTTCATAGAACTCATCACCCTCACCACTAGAATGGAAACTCCATGAAATAGGGACTTAGACATTTTTGTCAATTTCGCTGTTGTCTAGACCAGTGCCTGGAACATAGGAGATGTTCTGTTATTATATTTTATATACCATGATGGTATTGGTACTTAGAAGTCATATTTTATTCTAAAATATATTATGAATGTTGGACATTTTAACTTATAAATGTAACACTGCAAGTAATTACTATAATACTCCCTGAGACTTAACTTTTTGAATTGTACATAAATTAAGCCAATTTGGCAGAAAGAAATGACATAAACCCTTTTGTTTGATTTTATCCTAGGTATGAGTTAATACAGAAAGGAGTGACTGAACTTAGAACTGTTGGGAATGTTCCAGATGTCTACACCCAGATTATGCTTTTGGAAAATGAGAACAAAAATTTAAAGAAAGATTTGAAGCACTACAAACAAGCAGCTGAGTATGTTACTTTTTAAATGACGTTTTCTTGTTTTTCTTTTGGACTAAATAAAAGAGTTGAATGAAGTTGATTATGTGTAATGTACCAGAGCCTTAATTTTGGAAAACTGGATTTTTCTAGTTGTAAAAAATGTGAGAGGCTTCACTAACAAATTAATTAAACAGATGATCAGAACTATCACAATTGTAACTTACCAACAAGAAGGGAATGCAGGGAGTTGTTTAGGAGATGGTACATTTGTTATATAACATTCACTTCCTTATGTATTTGATAGTCTTTTCATGGTTTATAACATTTTATCCTGTAAAGAGATTAATTTCTGACATAATAATTAAATTTATAGAAAGCCGAGAGGAAAATGCTAGTTTATTCCTACTAGAGGAATTTCGGTATTTGAAAATTCTCCAGAAGGAATAATATAAACTATGGACTTTGAGTGACAATGATATGTAGGTTCATCAGTTGTTAACAAATGTATCTGTCTGTTGTGGCTGTTGATAATGGGGAAGGCTGTGCGTGTGTGGGAGTAGGAGGTGTATGGGACATCTCTGTATCTTCTAATCAATTTTGCTATGAACTTAAGACTGCTCTAAAAATAAAGTTTATTAAAAAAATAAAGAGAATTATCTATACTGTTTTCCATACAGGTTGAACTAATTTACATTCCCACCAACCATGTATGAGTGTTCTCTTTTCTCCACATTCTCACCAACATCTGTTATTTTTGACTTTTTAATAATAGCTGTTCTGGCTGGTGAAAGATGCTATCTCTTTGTGGTTTTGACTTCAGTCCAGCAATTCCACTACTGGGTATCTACCCAGTTGTATAAAAATTCCACCCACACTCTTACATTTATTGCAGCACTATTGACAGTAACAAAGTCATGGAATCAACCTAAGTGTCCATCAGCAGATGATGGGATAAAAAATGTGGCATTTATATACAATGGAATACTTACTATTCAGCCATAAAAATGAATGAAATCAGGCCTTTTGAAGCAACATGGATGGAACTCGAGGCCATCACCCTTAGTGAAACGACTCAGAAGCAGAAAGTCAAAAACCACATATTCTCACTTATAAGTAGGAGCTAAGCAATGAGTACATATGGACATACAGAATGGAATAATAGATACTGGAAACTCTAAAAGGTGGGAGAGATGGAGGAAAGTAAAGGATGGGTAAAATATCCACTGCTTGGGTGATTGGTACACCAGATGCCCAGATTCATCACTATGTAATATATCCATGTAAAACAACTGCACTTTTACCCCTAAGTCTATAAAAATAAAAATATTTTTAAGAGAAAACATAAACTATCCATAATTTCACCACCCAGGGCCAGCCACTTACCATTTTGTTGAATAACAGCCTTGACTTTCCTCAATGCATATATATTAATACATATTTATGAGTAACTTTTAAATATAAACTGCACTAATACCATATTTTGTAAGTTCCTTTTTCATTCAAGAGTACATGATTAATATATTTTATGAAAATAAATTTTATTCTAACTTAGAATTACTGAAAGGAAACCTTTGTTTAGTAATTTCCTGGCATAAATTTATTCATGGAAGAGAAGCCAAATCTCTCCACACCCTTCTTTCTACAATTGATGGAAGGCATGCAATTCCTGGTGAACAATTTTAGGTAAACAGCCAGTGTTATTCTGACAAGGAATATGTGAATGCATTAATTTGGGGTGAATCTCATCTGAGGCAATGTTATATGGAAAAATCAATGCCCAGATGTGAAGCAGAGTTCATGTTTTATTTATTCATTTTTATTAAATATAGTTAAAAAGAGGGCCTTTCTCACTTAAAGAGGCATATTAAAACCAAAATTAGATTAATAGAATTACCATATAGGAACATAATATTAAGATTTTTGATAAATTTAAAGAAACATGACTTTTCATTGTGAAGCAGAGAAAACATTTAAAATAAGCTCTTACTTGTGAAAGATGGCAGTAAATAATTTGTATGATATCATTTATTCAAGTGTTGTCCGTACTTGTAGAAATGTTTTTGCAAGGTATATGAATTTTGTATTATCTATGGATGTAATGTACCATTTAGAATTTTATATTTTACATTAGAAGTGTATGATGATTCTGAAGAATATATTACTAGAACCAGTGTTCTCTCTATTCTTCATTCCATTTCTCAAAAGTGTTTTGTACTATTTGCCCTGATGCTCACTATGATTTTGTATATTCATCTAATGGATTCACTGGGAATTTGATACAGCATATTTCTCACAGTGCTGCCTGACACACTTTCAGTTCTTGATCTCCTTTGAATTATTGCTTGAGTTTGCTAATTTTCTGTTAAATAGATCAATGCAGCCTCTTTATGCCATAAGTTTAGCTCCAGTGACATTGAATAGCCATTGTTAAGTACTGGTCGTTTATTGAATATTATGTTTAATAGCAATAATATAAAATAACATATTACTCATGCAGATTATTAACTTAATGTTAAAAGAAGCCAGGATTAAAATGTATCACTCAAATAAAACATCTTGTCTCACTAAAATATCAGATTATTGTTTTAATTTTAACAGTTTGTGACTGTTTCTCAAATCTATCTCATTCAATAGAACTTAAAATCTAAAAAGTTAGACAAGGAACATTTGTGTTTGCTTTACTTGACATGGAAGATTTGAAAGGAAGCTGCTTGATCCTTAGATGCTTAATCTTTATTTTGTAGAGTGGATATTAAGCATGGTGTGCTTTCACAGCACATTTTTGTAAAATGCTTCCTTATAACCTGGTTCTACTGATACATTCTTAGAAAATGCAGAATGAAGTTTTGTTCCATTTTGTCAGTAGTTTCTTTGTTATACTTAATACTTGTACATACATTTATACATATGATAATTGTACATGTGATATTTTGATACATATGTATCAAATACATTTGTACATATGGTAATTGTACATGTGTTATTTTGGTTACATATAATGTGTAGTAATCAAATCAAGAGTATTTAGGATATCTATCACCTCAAACATGATTTTTTTGTGTGTGTTGGAAACATTTTAAATCTAACTATTTTGAAATAGATGATAAATTATCGTTAACTGTAGTCACCCTACTGTGATGTTGAACACTAGAACTTAACTCTTCTATCTAACTATGTTTGTATCCATTAACCAATTTCTCTTTATCTCCCCTTTCCACCCTACATCCCCGCATACTTCCCAGCCTCTGATAATTATCACTCTCCCTGCTACCTCCATGAGATCAACTATTTTAGCTCCCATGTGAGTAAGGACACGCAATATTTGTCTTTCTGTGCCTGGCTTATTTCACTTAACATAATGATCTCCAGTTCCATCTATGTTCCTGCAAATTATAGGGTTTCATTCTGTTTTTAAAAAATGGTTTAATAACATTCCATTGTGTATATGTGCCACATTTGATTTATTTATTCTTCTGTTGATGGATACTTAGGTTGATTCCACATTCTGGGCTATTGTGAATAATGCTGCAATGAAGTTTTGAAAGAAATTTTCCAACTACGTCTGTCATGCTACCAGCCTGCCCCAAATGGTAGTGTTTAATCATCTAGGTTTTTCAATTTGACTTCTGAGGATAATATTCAAATAGCAGTTAGTGACAAACATGAGATTCCCTTTATTGAACTTGAGCTAATGTTTATATTTTTAGGATTAGGATATTTCTTAAGGCAAAATAATTGTAGATATAAAATACTTTTCTAATAATAATTTTTAATACACAAAAAAGTCAGGTTGCAGATATATATTATTCTTGATTGTACTAATAGCATTTAGTGATGTATCTAGAAAAATCAAATAAATGATACAGCTATAAAATTAATATTTATCTGGGGGAAAGTTGCCATGGAAAGAGTACTGATCTTAAAGTTCAAATACCTCGCTTCTAATACTCTGTTACTTATTAACTCAGTTTACTGAATTACTCCCAGTTTTCTTATTGTTAACCTGGGAATCATTTTGCATAATGTTGTTAATTTCTATGGAATAATGTGATAATTAAATGAGACAAGCCATGTTAAAGAGCTTTGTAAATCACAAAGTGCTTTGAAATGTCAGCTATTATCAATAACTATAAACGCTGTCATCTCTAGGTTTTTATTAATCACATCATTAGTATAGTTTAAATTCAGGAACGATGAAGCATGAAGAAAGAAATGAAAGGAGAAAATATTTCACACTAAAATATCATTTGAATTGCCATAATTAAAGCAGGCAATTGTCATTTTCTCTCTTGTCAACATTACCAATTTTTGACTACAGGTTTTTTCTGTACTATCTATAAATATAGATTGTCTATCTTCAAAATATAAAGCTGGGAAAATAATTATTGAGAACATTTCTGTATAGATGTTTTTATGGAGAAAATGATCTTATTAAAAATTTATAGTTCCATTGGAAGTACAAGTATTTCCCATACTGGATATTGAAGAAGAATGTTTTTCTCAGAAAGGGAGAACATAAATTTTCTATTGAAATATAGACCTATTGTTATTTAAATGCAGAAATCTAAAGTTGCATTTAAAGCAGGTGACCACAGTTGCAGAGATTTGGTGGTTGAATGAAGATTATAAAACATCATTTAGAATTATGTCTTTCACAGTTTAGACACTATATTCATAAACCTTGTTTTATTCGGTAGTTGTCATGCCAAAAGATTTACTTTGGTCTGAAGTTTATAAGTAACTATTATGAGTTTTATTAATTACAACCTTTTTGCTTGATCTTCTTGCCTATTTTAACTAGCATTTTATGTCTTCTTCCCATAGTGTAGACAATGCAAAAAAAAAAAAAAAAACTCCTTTGGATGATTGATTCCTAAAAGCACCATTGTACTTGAACTTGAACATCTTGCAGTCTGGCTTTCATTTCACTTTTTCTCAATTGGCCTTGGACACCAGAGAACTGTTTGACACCCAAATTTAGCAGTCTTTTTTTTCCATTTGTATATCCTGTTTTTTATTCCTATCTTCCCTTAGCATCTGTGACATCATACTGTGCTGCCCCTCCTACCTTAGTGACAGGCTTCTTTTCCTTTTCTTAACTCCAAACTGTTGACACTTTTTAAGTACATTAGGATAACCATTGACTACATGTGAATATTGACAAATACAACTTATATTAGATAGTGGTAAGTGCTATGAAGAAAAATAACACGCGTAAAGGAGACAGACGAGGTGCTGTTTTATGTAGGATTGGTAAGGGGTGGGACGGGGCAGGGGAGCACATCAGAAACCTGAAGAGACTGAGGGAAAAAGCCAAGTATAAACTTGGGAAAATGGAATTCCAGGCAGAGGAAAAAGGAAGTATGAAGAGCACATGCTGGAGACAGGTTGGCTTGTTAGAGGATTAGCAAGGAGGCTATAGTGGCTCTAACCAGTGGGTTAGTGGTAGAGGCCTGTGCTAGAAACTTGCTTTTTCCCCCAGGTGGTATGTGAAGCTAATAGTTTTGAGCAGAAGCATGTGAATAGGCTTCTGCTTGGAAAAATGCTCAATGCTACTAATTGTCAAGGAAATGCAAATCAGAAGTAAACGAGAAATCGCCTCATACTTTTCAGGATGGCTATTAGAAAAAAACAATAGGCCAGGCTCTGTGGCTCATGCCTGTAATCCCAGCACTTTGGGAGGCCAAGGTGGGCAGATCACAAAGTCAGGAGATCGAGACCATCCTGGCTAACATGGTGAAATCCCGTCTCAACTAAAAAATACAAAAAATTAGCCAGGCGTGTTGGTGGGCGCCTGTAGTCCCAGCTACTCGGGAGGCTGAGGCGGGAGAATGGCATGAACCTAGGAGGCGGAGCTTGCAGTGAGCTGAGATCACGCCACTGCACTCCAGCCTAGGTGACAGAGCAAGACTCAAAAAAAGAAGAAAAACAATAACAAGTGTTAATGTGAATGTGGAAGAATTGGAACCCTTGCACATTACTGATGGGAATGCAAATGGTGCAGTCACCACTGAAAACAGAATAAAGGTTCCTCAAAAAACTAAAATTTGAACTATCATATAATCAAGAAATCCCACTCCTGGGTATTTATTTGAAGTGAATCAAATTGAAACCAGGATCTCAGGCAGGTATTAGCATTCCTATGTTCATTACAGCATTATTCACAACAGCCAAATTATAGAAACAACCTAAATGTTCATTGACAGATGAATGGGTAAAAAAATATGGTACATTCATGCAATGCAATACTACTCATCCTTTAAAAAGAGGGAAATTCTGTAGTATGTGAGGACGTGCATGAACCTTGAGGACACTACAGTAAGTGATATAAGCCAGTCACAGAGGGGTGATTACTGCATGATTCCCCATATATGAGATATCTAATAAGGCAAAATTTATAGAATCAAAGAGTAGAATGGTGGTTTCCAGGGGATGAGGGGAGAGAAAGATGGGGCACTACTAATCAAAGGGCATAAAGTTTTTGGTAAACAGAAATGAATGCTACAGATTTGTTATATATCATTGTACTACCACCAACAATAGTGTATTGTACACTTAAAAATTTGTTAAGGGGGTAGATCTCATGTTACGTTCTTACTATATACTCAAAGAAAGTAAACAGTATAGACTAATGAACGTCATAGACCTACAGGATAATCAACACTCTACTTTTGTCATTCTTTTACTCTCACCTATTCCCTACACCTCAAGTTATTATATATTTTTTTACAGTTTTTTTGTTATGCTTTATATATATTGAAATATGTGTCTTAGCTATATAATTTGACAAACAGATAAACTCTTAAACCTCCACACTCATCTCAAGGTAGAACATTTTTATCTATCCAAAAGTTTTCCTCATGTCCCTTCTCAGTTGTTCTGTGTCCTGGCAATCACTGTTCAGAAATTTTTCACTTTAGATTAGTTTTGTTTGAGAATTTCATAAATGGAATCACAGCATATTACTGTGTTTGGCATCTTATACTCAGCATAAAGTCTGTACAATGTATTATTTTTGCCTGTATCAGTAATTTGTTCCTCTTTACTGCTAAGTAGTACTCTGTTGTATAATGCATACTACAAGTTTTTTATCCTTTTTCCATTTAGTTACTTCCAACAGTTGGTTATTAAAGATAAAACTGCTATGAACATTGAGGCACAAATATTTGATAGGAATATGTTCTCATTTCTTTTATATAAAAGCTTAATGGAAATTCTGGATCGGGGGATAGATGGATGTTTAACTCTGTATGAACTGCTAGTACATATTCCCACATTCAAGTTGGTCTATTTTGCTTTCTCAGTAGGAATACATGAGAATTCCAGTTGCTCCACACAGCTACTAACATTGAGTGTTGTTAGTCTTTTCAATTGTAGTCATTTTTAACTGTTGTGTTGTGGCATCTTGTGTTTTTGATATGCATTTTCTGTATAACAAATGATATTAAACATAATTTTTTTTCCTTTTTGACCATTCTAAAAAGCATTCTACAAAGCATTTATCCTGCTTTCTGTATGTTTATGTCGCTTGTTTGCTGAAGATATACTACTCATCCTTTAAAAATGATGAATTGTAATTGAATACAATTGTAATTGTAAGAGTTTTTTGTGTATTCTGGATACAAGTGCTTTGTTAGAATATTGTGAATATTTTCTCCCAGTCTATGGGTTGTATCTTTAATTTATTAATGGTGTCTTTTGTTGAGCAGGTACTTTAAATTTTAATGAAGCATAGCTTATCTTTTTTGTAGTATTTATTTTGACATTTTATTGAATATATTATTTTCTGCTATAGGTAACAGAGATATTCAATGTTTTCTTCTAAAACCCTTAAAATATATATTTTTATTTCAGCATAGGATATGTTCTTAAGTTCTGTGCATCGTGTGAAGTAGAAGCTAGGAGTTAATTTTCTTTACTATAGAAACACATAATTGTTCTGGCACCGTTTCTTGAGAAAATTATCTTTAAGTCTCATTTAATTTCTTTGGCACTTTCATTGAAAATCAGTTGACCATTTAGAATAAGTTTGCCAATTTCCACAGACACGGGTGACGTAGGTGTGACATAGGATGGGGATTAAGTTGAAAATATAACTTGATTTTGGAAAAATGTGTGTGTGTGTGTGTGAGTGCGCGCGCACGCGCGCACGTATCTATTTTTTGAGGGGGGAAGAATTGATACTATCACAAGTTTTAGTCTTTCTATTTACGTAGCATATCTCTCCATTTAAGTTATATTTAATACTTTATGAAGGAGCTTGAAATTTATGCCCTTCACATTTAATTATCTAATGTTTATATTTTGTTGTTGCATTTTGAGTTCCATATAATAGGGACTATGTTTTGTGTTCACTATATCTCCAGGGCCTATCACTGTGCCTGGTACATAGTAGGAGCTTAAGTGATTGTGTGCTATTAAACTTCTGGCTCTTTAGTTAAGCTTTTAATAATTTTTAGAGCAGTTAATTCGTGGTTTTTGCCCCTTTCATGGCATTTATTTGGGGTAGGCATTATTTTCTTGGGAATGTAACCAGTCTTTCCCCATTTTGAGTATTGTCTTCCTTTACCAGGCTTTTACAGTAAGGAAATATAATGCAGACCGGAAAGGGTTTATTGAGAGCCCCGAAGAAAATAATACTGATTGGAGTTACTAACAGGATGATGAAAAACTACCATTTTAAAAATAATGAAATACTTCCTTTTACAATCTGCCAGAAAATATAGGCATAATTACATGGCAATTAATATTGAGGAAAAATTAAGGTGATTTACTAAGGGGCCTTTATTTCACTTTCAAAATTTACTTCTATAAAAGGTCAAAGAGTACCCAGCTTTTATGAAGACCCATTTAGTTTTATGATTTTCAGAAACAAACACTGTGAAAATAAAGATAATAATGAGGCTCATAAAGTTTCATGCTTTAGTGTTTAAGTAATTGCTTGTTAAATTAAGAAGGTATTTTTTCTGGATATGGATATACCGCTTTCTTTTTTGGCTAAGATATAATGAAAATTTTTCTCTAATCTGGTTGAATTCCATTTTGGCTGTCTAACAATTATTCCAATATAAAATTTAGTGGGTGAGATAAATTCATTTATAAACAATTGAAGATAATGGAGTATTTGCTAATTATGTAACTACTATTATCAGAAATTACTTTGATTCAGTTTTGCACGTAAGAAAAATATATAACAAAGATGGCCTACTCTGATGCAGGTAAACAAGAAAATGTTTATATGATTTACTTTGCCAGATTGTAACAAAATAATCCACTAAACTCATAAGTGATCATTCAAAAATACTTAAAACTATTCAGTTAATAAAATTATTTTACCATCGATATTCACTTCAAAATATTTTTGAACATACTATTAAATAATATTCATATCATATTGAAAATGGAGTTTTGGGGCAATTAATTTTATAGTACTATAAGAATATCTGTACCTTAATATTGCATAATTGAATTGTAGAGTTTGATGTGCTGGTTTCCTGAAATGCAGAAGTTAGTCAGTCATTGTACCATTTTATTAAGACAAAGCATGTGCAAATTGTTTTCTTTATGATGTACACATTTAAATAGAATGTTCCACTGAGTAACTCTTAACTTTGTTGTACTTGAAACAGAATGTTTGCTGTGTTTTTTTAAAACACAAAGATGCTCTACTAATGTGATGAGGAAATATTATATAGTTTAAAATATTAGTTGCTTATATGAATATTTTAAACTTTATTCTTTAGTACAACTTTCATTTTCCATTTATTAAGCAGATGGGCAGCAGGAAGGTCATAATAGGAGAGGCACCACCATGAAATGAATTTGAATATTTTTACTGAATAGACTTCATTGTGCAAACAGAAAGCAAGTCCCTGAAAACCAATTTAATGGTCAGAAAAACTTTAAGGTCTGATACTTCAGTCAATTTCTATGCTTTGTTTCCTGGGATGAGCACAAATAGGCTTCTAATGTATATTTAAAAAGTGAGTTGATGCAATGCTGCACATTTATGGTTCTGCTTAAGAAATTTTGCAGCATTATTTCTTAAAGTATTTTTAACATGTTGTGGGTTTACATTTCACATAAGATAAAAATAAGCTCATTTACATAATTCAAGTGACTGAAATTAAGACAATTTAGTATACTCAAAATAGATGTTCACAAAATTTTAAATTCATTTTTTGAAAGTACACAATGTTACTAATAATCACACATCCTAATATTTTTGGTCAATTAGAGGATATTTACTTACTGGCACACTCCTTGTAGGAAGATAAATTTACTGCTTAGAAGAATTGTGTGTGTGTCTTTTACTATACTAAATAGTAATATTATGAAATGATAATGATGATTGTAATTATGAGTACGGAAACATTTATTGAGTAATTTAGTATTTTCGATATGCAAGACAGTATTTAAGCCACTTTACTAAAATATTTAATTGAATATGCTTTGAAGCTCATTATACGTCCATTGTGGAGGTGCTAAATTTGATATTTACAGAGGTTATGTAGATTAACAAGGTCACATTGCTATGAAGAATTTCTTATATTGAATATGATATTATTATCATACTAGCATTGCTCCAGTGAAGTAACTGGATCTGTTAGCTGATTATAAAGACATAATATTGGATTTTTATCTACTGTTCTAAAACAAATATGGTATTATTTTTTTAGATAAACTGATTCAACTTGATATGCTTTAGAGCTAACTTGTTTTGATAGCCCTTTCAGGATATTCTGTACAATTCTTTTTTAAAAATATGGGGTTAAAATAAATGTTCAAAGATCTTGTTCATTATTCTTTTTGCAAATTATTTGGACAGATCCATTGATCCTTTTTCAGAACAATTTATCTCTTCTACACACAGCCTTTCTCCATACTTCTAATTGAAAATTGAATCATTTTCTAAATGAGAATTCAAGTCAGGTTCTTGTGCTTTCACAACAAAGTGTCAACGCAACCATTTATTTATTTTCCATTCACTCTACTTAAATTCTCTCCTCTTCACTTAGTACTCAGTAAGGATGATGCCAAACAGTCTGCCATCTCAGGGAGATGGCAGAGAGTTTCTGTCTTTTTAGTCCATCTTCACTAGGGAGGTCTTGTGTACCTGAGCCTTAGGAATGAGGACTTTTCCTGTCTCTTTGTCTGTCCTCTGTGTTGTGGCTAAACTCTGCCTTCTATCTGTAGTTGGTCTTTGTAGGAGTTTCATACTACTACCTCAGGAGTAGGATACTTCTACTTGCTGTGATGGAATATTAGGCCAAAGATGGTTACCTGTTGATTGGTTTGGCTGTGTCCCAACCCAGATCTCATCTTGAATTCCCACGTGTTGAGGGAGGGTACCTGGTGGGAGGTAATTGAATCATGGGGGCAGGTCTTTCCCATGCTCTTCTCCTGACAGTGAATAAGTCTCATGAGATCTGATAGTTTTAGAAAGGGGTGTTTCCCTGCACAAGCTCTTTTTTTTTGCCTGCCACCATCCATATAAGATGTGATTTGCTCTTTTTTGCCTTGCACCATGATAGTGAGGCCTCCCCAGCCAAGTGGAACTGTAAGTCCATTAAACCTCTTTTTCTTCCCAGTCTCAGGTATGTCTTTATCAGCAATGTGAAAATGAACTAATACAGTAGATTGGTACCAGTAGAGTGGGCATTGCTGAAAAGATACCAGAAAATGTGGAAGTGACTTTAGAACTGGGTAACAGGCAGAGGATGGAACAGTTTGGAGGGCTCAGAAGCAGACAGGAAAATGTGGGAAAGTTTGGAAAGAGACGTGTTGAATGGCTTTTCCCAAAATGATGATAATGATATGGACAAAGAAATCCAGGCTCAGATGATCTCAGGTGGAGATGAGGAACTTCTTGGGAACTGGAACAAAGGTGACTCTTGTTACGTTTTAGCAAAGAGATTGGTGGTATTTTGCCCCTGTCCTAGAGATTTATGGAACTTTACACTTGAGAGAGATGATTTAGGTTATCATCTGGTACAAGAAATTTCTAAGCATCAAAGCATTCAGGAGGTGACTTGGGTGCTGTTAAAGGCATTCAGTTTTAAAAGGGAAACAGCATAAAAGTTTGGAAAATTTGCAGCTTGATGATGTGATAGAGAAGAAAATCCCATTTTCTGTGGAGAAATTCAAGCCAGCTGCAGAAATTTGCATAAGTAATGAGGAGCTGAATGTTAATCACCAAGACAATGGGGAAAATGTCTCCAGGGCATGTCAGAGACATTTGCGACAGCCCCTGCCATCACAAGCCCAGAGGTTTAGGAGGAAAAAATAGTTTTATGGGCCGGGCCTAGGGTCCCTCTGCTGTGTGCATTCTAGTGACTTGGTGCCCTGCATCCCAGCTGCTCCAGCCATGACTAAAAGGGGCCAAGGTATAGCTCAGGCTGTTGCTTTAGAAGATTGAAGCCCAAAGTCTTGGCAGCTTCCATGTGGTGTTGAGTCTTCAGGTGCATAGAAGTCAAAAATTGAGGTATGGGACCTCTGCCTAGATTTTAGAAGATGTATGTAAACTCCTGGATGCCCAGGTAGAAGTTTGCTGCAGGAGTGGGGCTGTCACGGAGAACCTCTGCTAGGGCAGTGCAGAAGGGAAATATGGGGTGGGAACCCCCACACAGAGTCCCTACTGGAGCATTGCCTGGTGGAGCTGTGAGAAGAGGGCCACTGTCCTTCATACCCCAGAAGGTTAGATCCACTGACAGCTTGCACTGTGCACCTGGAAAAGCCACAGACACTAAACACCAGCCATTGAAAGCACCCAGGAGGGAGGGTGTACCTTGTAAAGCCACAGGGGTAGAGCTGCCCAAGACCACAGGAGCCCACCTCTTGTATCAGCATGACCTGAATGTGAGACATGGAGTCAAAGGAGATCATTTTGGAGCTTTAAGATTTGACTACCCTGCTGGATTTTGCACTTGGATGGGGCCTGTAGTCCCTTTGTTTGGGTCAATTTCTCCCATTTGGAATGGGTATGTTTACCCAATGCTTGTAGCCCCATTGTATTTAGGAAGTAAGTAACTAGTTTTTGATTTTACAGGCTCACAGATGGAAGGGACTTGCCTTGTCTCAGATAAGACTTTGGACTGTGGACTTTTGAGTTAAGGCTGTAAAGAGTTAAGACTTTGGAGGACGGTTGGGAAGGCATTATTGTGTTTTGCAATGTGAAAACATGAGATTTCAGAGGGGCTGAGTGTGCAATATGGTTGGCCCACCCAAATCCCATCTTGAATTCCCTTGTGTTGTGGGAGGGACCTGGTGGGAGGTAATTGAATCATGGGGGCAGGTCTTTCTGGTGCTGTTCTTGTGATAGTAAATAAGTCTCATGAGATCTGATGGTTTTAAAAAGGGAGTTTGGGGAGGCTGAAGCAGGAGAATGGCATGAACCTGGGAGGCGGAGCTTGCAGTGAGCCAGGATTGTGCCACTGCACTCCAGCCTGGGTGACAGAGCGAGACTCCATCTCAAAATAAAAAAGTAAATAAAAATAATTTTAAAAATAAATAAAAAGGGGAGTTTACCTGCACAAGCTCACTTTTTTTGCCTGCTGCCATCATGTGAGATGTGATTTGCTCCTCCTTGCCTTCCTCCATGATTGCGAGGCCTCCCCTGCCATGTGGAACTGTAAGTCCATTAAACCTCTTTTTCTTCCCAGTCTCAAGTATGTCTTTATGCACAGTGTGAAAATGGACTAATACAGCTGTCCATCTGCCAGGGGTAGAGAGTTTTTCTTTTGCTTTTCCTTCACTTGCAAAGTATCTTTGCCTGTGCCTGTGTGTTGCCCTTTCCCCAGGGGCCTCAGAAGTAGGCACTGGCTTGTGCCTTTTCTGCAGCACCCCTGGGTCCTGAGGCCCCCATTCCAGGCCTGAGCTCCCACATAACATTTCTAGAGACTTTCTGGGATAAAAGGGACCCCACTGCCTTGAAGGGAAGCATCTTATCTTGGCAGGATTTACCTTCATAAGAATGTCATTATGTAATGATAAAGCAGTCAATTCAGCAAGAGGATATAACAGTTGTAAATATATATGCACCCAACACTGGAGCACCCAGATATATAAAGTAAATATTATTAGAGCTAAAGAGAGAGAGATGGATCGCAATACAGTAATAGCTGGAGACTTCAACACCCCACTTTCAGTATTGGACAGGTATTACAGACAGAAAATCAACAAACATCAGACTTAGTCTGCACCGTAGAACAAATGGACTTAATAGATATTTCCATTCTCAACGACAGACTATATGTTAGGTTACAGAACAAGTTTTAAAACATTCAAAAATTGAAATAATATCAAATATCTTCTCTGACCACAGTGGAATAAAACTATAAATCAACAAGAAGAGGAATTTTGGAAACCATACGAGCGCATAGAAATTTAACAATATGCTCCTGAATGACCAGTGGATCAGTGAAGAAATTAAGAAGAAAACTGAAAAATTTCTTGAAACAAATGATAATGGAAACACAACATACCATAATCTATGGGATACAGTGAAAGCAGTACTAAGAGGGAAATTTATAAGCACTTATATAAGTGCCTACATCAAAAAAGAAGAAAAACTTCAAATAAATTACCTAATGATTCATCTTAAAAAGCTAGCAAAGCAAGAGCAAACTTAACCCAAAATTAGTATAAGAAAAGAAATAAAAAGGAACAGAGTAGAAATAAATGAATTTGAAATGAAGAAAGCAATACAAATGTCAAGGAAACAAAAAATGTTATTCTTTTGAAAAGATAAACAAAATCAACAAATCATTAGGCAGATTAAAGCAGAAAAAAAAGGAAAAGACCCAAATGAGTAAAATCAGATGGAAAGGGAAGCATTACAACTGGGATTGCAGAATTTCAAAGGATCATCAGTGGCTACTATGACCAACTACCTGCCAATAAATTGGAAAATCCAGGGGAAATGGGTAAATTCCTAGACAGATACAAGCTACCAAGATTAAACCATGAAGAAATCCAAAATATTAAAGACCAATAACAATGGACAAGATTTAAGCTGTAATATGAAGTCTCCCAGTAAAGAAAATAACAGGACATGCTGGCTTCACTGCTAAATTGTACCAAACATTTGAAGAACTAACACCAGTGCTACTCAAACAATTCTGAAAAATACAGGAAAAGGGTATCTTTCCAAACTCATCTACAAGGCCCATATTACCCTGATACCCAAGCCAAAGACACATCTAAAAAGAAAATTACAGGCCAATATCTCTGATATTGACTCAAAAATCAACAAAAATGCCAGCCAACTGAATTCAACAATGTATTAAAAAGATAATTCATCATGACCAAATGGGATTTATTTCAGGTATGCAAGGATGATTCAACATATGCAAATTAATCAATGTGATACATACATCAAAATAATGAAGAATAAAAACCATATGTTCATTTCAATTAATGCCGAGAAAAATGTAATACAATTCAACATCCCTTTATGATAAAAACTCTCAAAAAATTTGGTATAGAAGGAACATACTTCCACACAATAAACACTATATATGTCATACCACAGTGTCATACTGGATAGGGAAAACTTAAAATCCTTTCCTCTAAGATCTGAAACATGAAAAAGATGCCCATTGCCACTGCTGTTATTCAATGTAGTAGTGGAAGTCCCAGCAATCAGACAAGAGAAGGAAATAAATGGCATATAGTTGGAAAGGAAAAAGTCAAATTATCATTGTTTGCAGATGATATGATCTTATATTTGGAAAAACCTGAAGTATCCACCAAAAAAAAAAAAAAATGATGAGAACTGATAAATTCAGCAAGGTTTCAGGGTACAACATCAACATACAAAAATCAGTAGCATTTCTATATGCCAACAGTGAAGAATCTGAAAAAGAAATTAGAAAGTAATCCAACTTACAATAGCCATAAATAAAATTAGAAAGTAACTTAAGCAAAGAAATGAAATACCTCTACAATGAAAACTATAAAACACTGATGAAAGAAATTGAAGAGGACAGGACAACAGGGAAAGACATTCCATGTTCATGGGTTCTACGAATCAATATCATTAAAATGTCCATACTACCCTAAGCAACCTACAAATTCAGTGTGACCCCTATCAAAATACCCATGACATTCTTCACAGAAATAAAAAAAACAATCCTAAAATGTATATGGAATCACAAAAGATCCAGAATAGCTGAAGCTATCCTAAGCAAAAGAACAAAACCGAATCACATTACTTGACTTTAAATTATACTACAGAAATATAGTAACCAAAACAACATGGTACTGACATAAAAAAATAGCCAAAGCTATCCTAAGCAAAAAGAACAAAACTGGATCACATTACTTGACTTTAAATTATACTACAGAAATATAGTAACCAAAACAACATGGTACTGACATAAAACCAAACACATAGACCAATGGAACAGAATAGAGAACCAGAAACAAAACCACACACCTACAGCGAACACATTTTTGACAGATGTGCCAAGAACATACACTGTGGAAAAGACAGTCTCTTCAATAAATGGTGCTGGAAAAACTGACTGGATATCCATATGAAGAAGAATCAAACTAGAACAATATGTCTCATCATATGCAAAAAATCAAATCAAAGTGAAACTCCTAAGAGAAAATTAAAAGAAACTCTCAATGACATTGGTCTTGGCAGAAATTTCTTGAGTAATACCCTATAAGCACAAGCATCCAAAGCAAATAATGGACAAATGAGATCACATCAAGTTAAAAAGCTTCTGCATAGAAAAGGGAATAGTCAGCAAAGTGAAGAGACAAACCCATAGAATGGGAGAAAATATGTGTAAATGACTCATCTGATAAGGTATTAATAAACAGATTATATAAGAAACTATAAGAAAAAATCTAATACTCCAATTAAAAAATGGACAAAAATTTGAACAGACTTTTCTCAAAAGAAGACATACAAATGACAAATAGGTATATGAAAAGGTGCTCAACATCATTGATCGTCAGAGAAATGTCAGTCAAAACTACGATGAGCTGTCATCTCACCACAGTTAAAATGGCTTTTATCCAAAAGGCAGGTAATAATTAATGCTGGCGAGGATATGGAGAAAAGGGAACCTTGTACACTGTTGGTGGGAATGTAAATTAGTACAACCACCGTGAAGAACAGTTCACAGTTCCTCAAAAAACTAAAAATAGATCTACCGTATGATCCAGCAATCTCACTGCTGGGTATATACCCAAAAGAAAGGAAATCAGTATATCAAAGAGATATTTGCACTCTCATGTTTGTTGCAGCACTGTTCACAATAGCCAGAATTTGAAAGCAACGTAAGTGTCCATCAGCAGATGAATGGATAAAGGAAATGTTGTACATATATGTAATGGAGAACTATTCAGCTGTAAAAAAGAATGAGATTCTGTCATTTGCAACATGGTGGAACTGAAGGTCATTATGTTAACCCAGGCATGGAAAGACAAGTTTCACATGTTCTCATTTATCTGTGGGATCTGAAAATCAAAACAATTGAACTAATGGAGATAGAGAATAGAAGGATGGTGGCCAGGGGCTGGGGAAGGGTAGTGGGTGGGTGTGGGTGAGGCAGGGATGGTTAATGGGTACAGAAAAAAATAGAAAATGAATAAGACCTAGTATTTGTTAGCACAACAGGGTTACTGTAGTCATAACTTAATTGTACATTTAAAAATAGCTAAAAGTAAAATTGGATTTTTTGTAACAGGATAAATGCCTGAGGGGATGAATACTCTGTTTTCCATGATTATTACACATGCATGCCTGTTTCAAATTATCTCATGTACCCCATAAATAATTATACATCTACTATGTGCCTGCATAAATTTTAAAAAGTAATAATTAAAATTTTTCATTTAGCAATATAGACAAATGGTTAAAACAAGAAGTTTGTAGTATTTTGGAAGAGATGGAAGTATGCAAATAACAAGACAATTCAAAAAGGATTGTCACAAACATAATGAACTGTTCCCAAAGAATCTTGTAATGAACTTGAGAAAATTACATCCCTATCTACAATCTAAAAATTGAAAGATCTATTTTGAAGAGAGGCTTTATTGTTGTTGAGATGCAAAACTGTCCTAAATTGTACTGTCTTTTTTGTTAAAGTGTATATATGTAACTCCTACACTAACACTAAAAAATACACTATACATATTTAAAGGAAAATAGCCATTAATTTTTGTTTTTATAATAGAGACATCTTGACCAGAAGCAATGCAATGACAAGCAAATTAGAAAAATTAGATAAAAAGCACTTCATTCAATATCATTATCCATATTATTTCTCAACTTATGTTGTCAACTTATATTATTTGTCAAATTATATTCTTGATATACCCACATGGGTTAAAATCAGGAAAGAATACATTGTTTATCTAATCATTAGTATATTCCTCAGATGATTTTTCAAGACTGAATGTTCGAATCAATCACTTCTTGCACATATAAGATTGTTGGCATGAAAATGAGGTTGAGGGCCGGGCGCGGTGGCTCAAGCCTGTAATCCCAGCACTTTGGGAGACCAAGACGGGCAGATCACGAGGTCAGGAGATTGAGACCATCCTGGCTAACATGGTGAAACCCCGTCTCTACTAAAAAATACAAAAAACTAGCCAGGCGAGGTGGCGGGCGCCTGTAGTCCCAGCTACTCGGAGGCTGAGGCAGGAGAATGGCATAAACCCGTGAGGCGGAGCTTGCAGTGAGCTGAGATCCGGCCACTGCACTCCAGCCCGGGCGACAGAGCGAGACTCCGTCTCAAAAAAATTAAAAGAAAAATAGAAAATGAGGTTGAGGTTTAGGTGGAGAAAGTTCACCATGAGTACTGTGAGTCACCTGATCGTTGTTTATTTACATGTAATGAAAACTACAAAATTGGCAGTAATATAAATAACAGTAGAGGTCATTTTTTTAAAAATAGGGTGTACGGGGGAGGTGAGGAGAAAGAAGCAGAGGGCGGGAGCAGCCAAGTTGACCAAATAGAAACAGCTCCACTCTGCGGCTCCCACCAAGAAGGATGAAAAGAGCAAGTGAAGTCTGCATCTTCAATTGAGGTACCAAGCTTCTCTCACTGGGACTGACTAGGTGGTTGGTGCAACCCAGGGAAAGCAAGAAAAAGCATCAAGGGCCCACTCAAGAGCTGCATGGGCAAAGGAAGCTTTCTCCCTGGGCCAAAGGAGGTGGTGCAGGATTGTGCTACCCCTCCCTGAAAACCATGCTTTTCTCATGGATCCTTGCAACCCACAGATCAGGAGTTCCCCTTGCAAGCCCATGCAACCAGGGCCTTGCGTCCCAAGCACAGAACTGTAAAGACATGGCAGCTGCTTGGGTGGCTGGCCATTTGAGCAGGCACCAATACACGGAGTATTTGCATACTCCGGCTCTGGGAATCCCATGAGGCAGTATATCTGTCCACTCCTGTGGGAAGGGGTCTGAAGCCAGGGGGCCAAGTGGCCTTGCTTCCACAGAACCCCACAAGCTAAAACACACTGGCTTGGAATCCCTGCCAGCCAACACAGCAGGCCAGAGACTGCCTAAGAAGACTTAATTCCCAGGGCAGGAGGGGTGGCCACCATCACTGCGGCTCCAGTTGGCCATTGTCCCCTGCTGTAGGTGCCAGTGAGACTGGGTGGTCAGGACCAGGAGCAATTCCCCACAGAGCAGCACAGCAGCTGTGTCAGTTCATGGCTAGACTGCTTCCTTAAGTGGAACCCTGATCCATTTCTTATCACTGGGACAGGACTCTCTGGGGGAATTTCAGCATCCCTAGACAGGAGTTCATGAACAGAACTTTGATATCCCTGAGAGGAGTCACTAGGAGAAGGGGCAGCTGTGGTATAATGGATCCATGGTCTTTGTCTTTTCTGCCTGCTGGCTCTGGAGAGTCAGGGGAGCCCAGATGAGGATGCAGCACTCCTGTTCCACCAAGGGGTAGCCAGACTGCTTATTTAAGCAGGTCCCTGATCCCACTCCTCCTGACTAGATGAGAACTCCCAACAGGAGTCCCCAGATACCTCATACAGGAGAATTCCAGCTGGCATCAGGTTGGTGCCCCTCTGGGATACAGCTCCCAGAGGAAGGAGCTGGCTGCCATCTGTACTGGTCTGTAGCCTCTGCTGTTGATACCTTCAGGGGTGGGAGAGGCCCAGGCAAATAGGGTCTCGAGTGGATCCCCAGCAAACTGCAACTGCCCTACAGAAGAGGGGCCTGACTGCTAAAAGAAAAACAGAAAACAACAACATCAATGAAAAGGACCCCACAAAAAACCCATACAAAGGTCAGCAACCTCAAGATCAAAGGTAGATAAACTCATGACGATGAGAAAGAATCAACACAAAAATGCTGAAAACTGAAAAAGCCAGAGTGCCTCTTCCCTCCAAATGATTGCAACATGTCTCCAGCAAGACACAGAACTGAGCTGAGGCTGAGACGGATTAATTTGACAGAAGTAGGCTTCAGAAGACGGGTAATAATGAACTTCACTGAGCTAAAGAATTATGTTCTAACTCATTGCAAAGAAGCTAAGAACTGTGATAAAAAACATTACAGGAGCTGTTTACCAAAATAACTCGTATAGAGAGGAATATAAATGACCTGATCGAGCTGAAAAATACAACACAAGAACTTCACAATGCAATAACAAGCATCAATAGCCAAAGAGACCAAGCAGAAGAAAGGGTATCAGAGCTTAAAGACTATCTTGCTGAAATAAGGCAGACAAGATTAGAGGAAAAAAAGAATGAAAAGGAATGATCAAAACCTCTGAGAACTGTGCGATTATGTTAAAAAATCAAACCTATGACTGATAGGAGTACCCGAAAGAGATGGAGAGAATGGAACCAAGTTGGAAAACACACTTCAGGATATCATCCAGAACCTCCTCAACCTAGCAAGACAGGCCAATGTTCAAATTCAGGAAACCCAGACAACCCCAGTAAGATACTCTATGAGAAGATCAAGCAAAAGACACATAATCATTAGATTCTCCAGGGCCAAAATGAAGGAAAAAATGTTAAGGGCAGCCAGAGAGAAAGGCCAGGTCACCTATAAAGGGAAGCCCATCAGACAGCACATCTCTTCAGAAACCATACAAGCCAGAAGAGAGTGGGGGCCAATATTTGACTTTCTTAAAATAATTTCCAACCTAGAATTTAGTATCTGGTCAAACTCAGCTTCATAAATGAAGGAGAAATAAAATGATTTTCAGACAAGCAAATGCTGAGAGAATTCATCACCACCAGGCCTGCCTTGCAAGCACTCCTGAAGGAAACACTAAATATGGAAAGGAAAAACCATTACCAGCCACTACAAAAACACACTGAGGTACACAGACCAGTGACAATATGAGGCAACTACATAAACAAGTCTGCAAAATAACGAGCTAGTATCATGATGACAGGATCAAATTGATACATAACAATATTAACCTTAAATGTAAATGGGCTAAATGCCCCAATTAAAAGATGCAGAGTGGCAGGCTGGATAGAGTCAAGATTCATTGATGTGCTGTATTCAAGAGACCCATCTCACATACAAAGACACACATAAACTCAATCCCATTACTGGGTATATACCCAAAGGAATATAAATCATTCTGTTACAAAGACACACGCATGTGTATGTTCATTGCAGCACTATTTACAATCACAAAGACATGGAATCAACCCAGATGCCCATCAATGATAGACCGGATAAAGAAAATGTGGTACATATACACCATGAAATACTATGCAGTCATAAAAAGGAATGGGATTATGTCCTTTGTAGGGACATGGATGGAGTTGGAAGCCATTATCCTCAGCAAACTAACAGTAACAGAAAACCAAACACTGCATGTTCTCACTTATAAGTGGGAGCTGAACAATCAAAACACGTGGACACAGGAAAGGGAACCACACACACTGGGGCCTGTTGAGGGGTGGGAGGTATGGTTGGGGGCGGTAGAGTATTAGGAAAAATAGTGAATGTATTCTGGGCTTAATACCTAGGTGATGGGTTGATAGGTGCAGTAAACCACCATGGCACACATTTACCTATGTAACAAACCTTCAGTACTTGCACCTGTGCCCCAGAACTTAAAATTAAAAAAAAAGAAAAGAAGAAGAAAGAAACTTGGAAGAATGGATCCGAGACCTTGCACCATATGCCTCATGTAATTTGATCTTGCATCAAGAAGTCACTGATCTTGACTTATGCTTCATTGAGAGCCTTACTTTATCTCATAAACATCTTTGGTAGCATCCCATACACTGCTCCTCAGTGACTGGCTGTTCTGACACCACTTAAAGCAGAAATCTGTTCATGTGCATTTATTTTATGTGAATCACAATTTTGAAATAGTTGTGATCCAGAAAAGTAGATATTTTCTGTTTCAAGCTGAATGTGAGGTAGCAGTCCATTTTTCAGAATAGAAATGTGACAGTCTTAATGCTGTAGTACTTTGTCAGTTATCTGAGGTTGAGAACTACTTTTCCATTATAAATTATATTTCACATTATTATATTGAAATTAACATTATGGAGGTAAGTGAAACCTTCTTATTAAATTTTCACATAGAACCTGGGCTTAGAAAGAATGCTTTCGCTTGCCTTGTGCCAGAGGTTTGCAGAAGATATATCAAGTTGAAAATTTTTTCTGTATTACAGCACTGATATTGAATACCATTCTTATCAAGCTATGAATTATGTAGTAATCAGATCCACTGATGACATATATTTATTTAATATATACCATAAAATCTTGGTTCTTTAGAATTTATATGCTTTCTTTTCCCAGTTATCAGAACTGAATAATCTAGTATATTCTCTTTAACTTTACATTCTAGGAAGTTCAGAGTTAAATTCCATAGTCTTTGTTTTTAATAATTTTCAATTATTGTGTTTCATATATTTCAATTTTCCAAGCCAAACAAATTCTCTTTGGAAGTAGATGGTTTATGCTATGGATGTGTTCTGACAGCATACCTTTAATTTTCACTTACTTAGATTAAATGTACATGAATCATATTTTTGGAACTACAGGTTTTGCCCTTTCATCCTTCACCCCCAAACCTAATATGACCTTATACAAATTATGTTTGATAGGACCCTTCAATGAGAATTATAGCAAAATATTTGTTTTCCTATTATCTTTTGAATGGCCCAATACTAGATTTGAACTCAAGACTAAATAATTTTTGAAAAAGGAATCAGCAGTGATTTATAAAGTTACTATTTTTTTTTTCAGCAAAGCTAGAGAAGATCTGCTGAAAATTCAGAAAGAGCGTGATTTTCATCGAATGCATCACAAGCGAATAGTCCAGGAAAAAAACAAATTAATCAGTGACCTCAAAGGGTAAGCTTATATTTGTTGGTATATTTATTAAAGAGTTATTTAATACATGTTAAGTAATTTGATTATGACAGAAAGTTTTAGACAAAGTTATTAGTTCCACATTTATTGAGCCTAAGATGAGTAAGTTGCGGCCCTTGCTGTCAAGGGTCTCAGAAACTATTTGTGTGTGTGAAGTGGGAGGAGTTAAGCAGAAATATACTGAAATACACTGTATTGTTGCTGTGCCACCCAAGAGGTCCATCATCCCAATAAGATTGGAGTGTGAGATGACTCAAGGATTTATTTCCACAGGAATTAAATTCTCAAGTACAAGTAAGAGTAGACAGTGAGGAAGTGGGGTCAGCACAGTGCTCTTGACAGATAGTACATCCTCTGCAAATGCACCAAGACATGAAAAAACATGGTATGTTCATCAAATTGTATGCAAAGAGAGTAAAGTGCAGCTGTGGTATTGCAGGGATAGGGGACATATCTCTAAATGACTATGAATTTAAAAGTCTTTTATAAATTATTTTGAAGGCATTATTGAGATTTACTTTCTCTCCTTCTTTACCTTCCTCCCCTACAAAAACAAGTAAAGAAATTTACAATCCTTAAATAAAATTCTATTTGCTTGCTCTAGGGCAGTGCTATCCAATAGAGCTTTTCGTGATGATATACTGTATATCTGTACTGTCCAATACAATAGCCCCTAATCATTTATATTTAAAAATGTACCATACTTCTTCAAATTCCTAATACGTTTAAAGGGAATACTTTTCATATAAAATTAATCACTTTAGACTATATGTTTTTTCGTATTTCATTATTTCAGGCACCCTGGTAAAGAAGCACACATTACTTTGTAATATAGCTACACTTGTTCTATACTCAGATAGCCTTTATTTCTTCATTTAATCATTAAGAAAAACATCTCCATTTAGCAATCTGGATGAATCACTAAAGCGCATTTTATAAAGACCTAAAACAAAACTTCAGTGATGCCATCAAGTCACAAAAAAGCTGGGCATCAAGTTAATCAGTCAAACACAGTGAATACTTTGCCTGATAGCTGTGCTATTGCATAATAAATCAGCTATAGGATAGAGTGTTTTTGATGCCGGGCAAAGTTAGGGTCTGAGATCTCTTATGTCATATTTTACCCAAATACATTAATAGTGTATCCATATTTCCTTTCATTGTAAACCATTAAATGTTTACCTTACTTTTTCTGTACATTTTTCAACTAGTTTGATAATAAATTTTATAGTATTTCTTTTTTGTTTGTTTATTTGTTGTTTTGTTTTGCTTTTTAGAGTCAGAGTCTCATTCTGTCACCCATGGTAGAATGCAGTGGTGAGATTAAGGCATCCTGTAGCCTCCAACTCCTGGATTCAAGCAATCCTTCCACTTCAGCCTTCTGAGTAGCTGAGTCTACAGGTGCATGCCACCATACCCAGCTAAATTTTTTTATGTTTTAATTTTTTTGTAGCGATGTTTTTTCTTTGTTACATTCTAGTGAAATTCTATGTGTTGTTAATTCTTTTAACAGAAGATAGTCAAGCCATATCTCATGAATGAGTTAAATTCCAAAGTTAGTAAAAAAAGGGAAATTTTGCCATCAATATTTGCTTTAAAATTCTTCAACCATCCACAGATTACAGTGTACATGGTTGTGTGTATACAATTCTATATCTGTGTGTTTTATGTATTTAGACATATGTAATGTTTATGGAGATTATAGTATACACAAAAGTATATATATGTGTGTGTATATATACATACACACACACATACATACATACACACACACATGAAGCTAATCAGAACGGAGGATAGAACTGTATGTACTACCTAAATTTTTATTTTTGTTACTCTTTCTGAATGTCGTATTAATACACATTAATTGTATATAAAATGCAGCTGCACTTTAATACTTAATTTCTATTGCTATCATCAATGAGGTATAATGTGATATCCAAATTAATGACTTTTATAAATACTGCTATGAAAATATTATAGAAAATGAAAAGCTCTGTTTCAATTATTAATGAAATAAAATATTATTCTTTTGGAGGACTTTTAGGGAATTTCTGCTTTGCGCTATGCCATTGTAAATAGTATAGAATTAGCTCTCCAACTAGTACTAAACTAGCTCCCCAAATGTAAGGAACTACAAGACTGGACAAAATACAGGAGGCAGTTTTTTTTTTAAAGATGGTGGAAAATTGGCAAAGCAGGACCTTGATGCCTAAGAGAAGACAAACACAAAATGAGCAGGATGATTACCCCACATATCTTCCTGAAGGTACTTTTCAGCCCACAGTTTGACCAGATATAACCCAAGCAGAGCATGGTGGTTTTCGGAGCTGAGGAGGCAGAGATCAGAGTTCAGGGCTGCAGAGATAGCTGAAACTTGCAGCATGGTGTACACAGAAGGAAGGAGGTACATGAAATGTAACTTAAGAAATATCTGTAATGGTTCTCTTCAGTCTTTGGCCACGTAACTAACTTGTGGAAGTATAAGATGAGAGAATATGAAGCCTGGCAGGAAGCAGCACCTGGGAAGCTATGAGCAAGAGATTCCAGAGGTTGCACAGTGCTAGGAGATGTAGGAGTTCTGATCAGCCATAAGGGAAGGAACATCACGGAATACTCTGAACATTTACTTAATATCCTCCACAAGCCATGCCATAGAAGCAGACCTAGTTGGTCCTAGAAATGCTGCTTTAGACTTTTTCTCCAAAAAGCTTAAAGGTATAAGCTTTGAAAAACTCAACTGATTCACTGGGAAATTAACTGTCTGTCAGAAAATAACTCTTTAAAGGAAGAAAACAAAATTCAGACAAGTGTATGTCCAACATACAATAAATAAATAAAGTTTATATGTATTGGTCTATCTATAGATATATCTAGAAGCAGGAAGACATGTCCTATAATCAGGAAAAAGCAGAAACAAACACAGAGAAAAAAGAATTACAGAATTAGCAGACAGGGACTTTAAAACAGTTATTATGAAATGCTTAGAGTTTTAAAGAAAATGGTGACTATAGGAGTGATAAACAGAATTAAACTGAAATTTGAGAACTGAAAAAAACATAATATGCAAATGAAAAATTTACTAATAGGTCTTAGAAGATTGGACATTGCCAATGGAAAGATCAATGAACATGAAGACAGGAAGATGGAAAATGATCCAACTGGTGCTCAAAGAGAAAAAAGCTGAAAAGAAATGAGCAGGGACTCAAAGAAAAAAGACTGAAAAAACATAAACAGAACTTCTGGAACAATATCAAATAGTCCATCATACGTGTATTTGAAATCCAAGAAGAGGCTAGCTTATTCCAATTGTTAAGTATACAAATTCAAATTAGTTACTCAGGAAGACTGGAACTGATCACTGGGTGCTTACATGAACCAAATATGCTGTGAGCAGACTTTAGCCAGGACCCTACTTATTTCCTGTCCCTTATAGACTCCCATTCTAACAGGGGGGTCATGATTTTGCTTTAAGTTTCTGAATTTGAATGACAAATTCTTAAAAATATCTTTCCCCAGTAAATAGCCACTCAATTAAATAGCCAGGGGTAATTTGCAGAAAAATTGAGGCTATTTATAACAGTATATAATTGCTGTGGTGTTATGGAGTGCTTCCTCTACTATCTGCCAGGGTAGCTCTAGCATTTCCACTTCACAGTGTTGGGTATCTTTTTCCAAGTTTATAAGGACCACCCTAGAAGTGAATCTACCTTATTCGCTGGAGTTCTTACTGCAATGTTACATCCATTGTGTGGAGGTCAAGGAATTATTGTTTATCCAGTCTTGCATTCCACCCCCCTTTAATCAAGTACCTCAAAATCTAGCCTCTGGGGGTACTTTTCTGGTTCCTGCCAGTACATGCTGACTATTTCTTGCAGCAGTTTAGATGTATAGTCTCTTTCCTCCGTAATCACACTGAGGAGAGGAGGTAGGGATACTTCCAGCGGTGGGGCCGGGGTGGGGACATCTCTTTCTTTGTGGGGAAGAGGGCTTTTCAGCATCTTACAGCACAGCTGAAGTACTACTTCTTTGTAGGAAATGGGGCCCACCTCTGTAAGCCCATAGGGCTACAGAAAAACATTCTCAGGGGCATCCTGAGAACCAGAGAAGAAGACGGACATTTCTTTCATACATTTCATGTAGTAAAGAGTCAGTTCACCTGGAAGACATAATATTAAATATGCATTACTCTAATATAAGAGCTTCAAAATACATGAAGCAAACTCTGGTAAAATTGAAAGGAAAAATAGATATTTCCTTAGTTATACTTAGGATTTTAACACTCAGTATTAGAAAGTGTAGGAACATTATAGTAAGAACTCCAGCGAATAAGGTAGATTCACTTCTGGGGTGGTCCTTATAAACTTGGAAAAAGATACCCAACACTGTGAAGTGGAAATGCTGGAGCTACCCTGGCAGATAGTAGAGGAAAACAAGTCTTTATACATTTCAAAGGATTGATGTCATACAAAGAATGTTTTCTGACCAAAATCAAATTAAATTAGAAATCAATTTTTAAAACTCTCAGGGGGTTTCTCAAATATTTGGAAATTAAGTAGTATGCTTTAAATAATCCTTGAGGCAAAGAAAGAAATTAGAGAATATTTTGAACTGAATGATTAAAAATGCAGCATATTGAAATGCAGCATATTGAAAAGCTTAAATTGAAATTGATGGCTTTAAATGCTTATTTTAGAAAATAAAGTTTTAAAACCAATGATGTCATCTTAGAAGCTTAAAAAGAGCAAACTACAACCAAGAAACATGAAGAAATGAAAAATAAGAACTGAAATCAATACAATAGCAAATGGACAAACAAAATATCAACAAAGTTAGATGTTGGTTAATGGAAAATATAATAAAGCTGACAAATTTGATAATAAGATGGATAAACTCTCATTAGACTGATATCACCAGAGGTTGGCAAGAATGTAGCGTAACCAGGACTGTCATATAGGGTTGCTGGAAGTATAAATTACAACCCAGCAATTAAACTCCTGAGTATTTATCTAAAATAAATGAAGATATATGATCAAAAAATCTTACTTATATAAGAATGTTTAAAGAGGCCTTATTCATGATACCCCAAACTAAAATCCACTCAGGTTTTCATCAGCAAAATATTGGATAAACACATTTACATACAAGGGGATACTACTCACAGTAAAGAGGAGTGAAGTATTGCGATGTAAAGTAATAGGAATAATGTAAAGAAACATTATGCTGAGTGAAATAAACTAGTTAAAAAAGAGAACATGTTATATGTTACCAAATACATGAAGTTCTAAAATTTTCTGGGGTGTTAGACATGTTTCATATTTTGATAATATGTACTACTTGGATGTGCATTTCTCAGAACTCTGAACAGTAACGCTTAAGAGCTGTATGTTTTATCCATGTAAATTACACTTCAGTAAAAAGATTTTGAGGTCATTTTCAAATAAAACAGATTTTTAAAGATATTTATATTATATACTAGGCTGAACTATTCCTTCCGTTTAGATATCAAAATGTTTTTATACTTAATTTTTAAAATAGAAGATTAGCCAAACTTGTTTTGAAGACTATAGTTTATTTTGATGTGAATGACACTCCATGTTTAATCATCTATTATCTGTGGCCCTTGTCTTTCTGACAGTTATTTCCAAATTAACAAAAATTTCATGGGTAGCAGCAATATTCTGAGTACATACTTGGACACAGCAAAAGGTGCTAGTAGGAAATAGAGAACTAATTAAGACATGTGATTTGCTCACTCACTGCACCCTCCACCCTCAAGTTGTAGTGAATTTGTGTGCTTTTTGTGCTTCGTGGCTGTAGTGTGTTAACCTTTATGAGATTATTCATTTTTATTTCACAGCAAAAAAGAAAAAGTAAAAAAGGTTTCGATGTTAGATGGAAATTACTGATTTAACTCAATAACCCCTTAAGATACTATTGACGTTTTATTTTTTATAGGTTGAAGTTACATTATGCATCTTATGAACCAATTATAAGGGTGTTACATGAGAAACACCACACTTTACTGAAGGAGAAAATGCTGACCTCCTTGGAAAGAGACAAAGTAGTTGGGCAGGTAAAGATACAGTCAAAGCTAACTTAAAATGATCTTTTAATCATTTTTTAAAAATAATACAAGTAGAAATACTGGTTTTGTTTCTGAGATTAATTTTAAAGCATTTTCAACCAACTTTCATGTAAAAGAGATCCATTTGGAAACATTCAGAAAAAGTATTTATCCATTTAACTACATATAAAGATTAAGGGGCGGTGGCTCATGCCTGTAATCCCAGCACGTTGGGAGACCAAGGTAGGTGGATCACTTGAGGCCTGGAGTTTAAGACCAGCCTGGCCAATATGGTGAAACCCTGTCTCTACTAAAAATATCAAAGAAAAAAAAAATAGCTAGGTGTGGTGGCACAGGCCTGGAATCCCAGCTACTTGGGAGACTGAGGCACAAGAATAGTTTGAACCTGGGAGGCAGAGGTTGCAGTGAACCGAGATGGCTCCATACCACTGCACTCCAGCCTGGGCAACAGAGTGAGACAGTGTCTCAAAAAAATTAAATATCGTTTAATTGAGACATAAATTTATAGCAGATTATTAAATTGTAGTTTAAAGAAAAAACAGCCATTGTGGTCAAACTTGGGTTTAAATACCAGCTTTGACAGCTATAAACATTAACCTTAGGAGAGTTATTTAAACAAATTGGAGCTCAGATTTCTCATATATAACATGTAGCTGCAAAGACCAAAGACTTTACCTTTTAAGATTGCTGTGAAACTTATATGAGATATTTTAATAAATAAAAACTCCCTCCTAGGTACTGACTCAAGTCTTTTGTAATTTTTGCTGATGAGTGACATCCTTTTAGGGTTTTTAGGCCTAGACCTAGGGTAGTGGGTGAGATACCTTTGGCATAAAAATTTAAGAAAAAGAAACGAAATGTTTATATGCCACTTTAAAACCATTTAACAGTTTTCTTAGAATGTGTAAAACTGCAACTATGCTTAACATTCTATTATTGTTTTCTGGAGATTTTCATTTTGGCCAAACTTTCAGAAGCTACAAAAGCTTACATGATGATAATACTCGTTCGAATAATTTTATTGTTGACATGCTTTAATCAAATTTATTTTGTCTTTTGAGTGAAATTCTTAGCAATGAAAATGCAAAACATCATTGTCTTGATGCCCCTTGTGCTTGAATTTAATTTTGTGTTTTGAATGTTTGAATTTTAAGTAATATTAAATACAATGATCATATGATTTGGCTGTGTCCCCATCCAAAACTCACCTTGAACTGTAATAATCCCCACGTGTCAAGGGCGGGACCAGGTGGAGGTAACTGAATCATAGAGGTGATTTCTCCCATGCTGTTCTCATGATAGTGAGTGAGTCTCACGAGATCTAATGGTTGTATAAGCATCTGGCATTTCTTTTGCTTGCACTCATTCTCTTTCCTGCTGCCCTGTGAAGAGGTGTCTTCTACCGTGATTGTAAATTTCCTGAGGACTCCCCAGCCATGTGGAACTTGAACCAATTAAACCTCTATTCTTTATAAAATATCCAGTCTCGAGTATTTCCTCATAGTGGTGTGAGAATGAACTAATGCAAATGAGGTTAACAATTATTTAAATTTTATGGCATTATAATCAAACCTTCAGAATTTCATACCCTTGCTTCTTTTCATCTAATCTGTCTTCCCCAGTCTCCTAACAAAAGGCTTTATTCTATATCCTGAGGTATTAGGAGCTAGATTCAGATCTCTTCCTATTTCCTATTCCAGATGGGCCATGCTTAAATTTTTGCTACCCATCTTACTGTCTTTAGTCCTCCTGGTCTCATGCTTATCTCCTATATACCATGTACAATATTTGTGTTTCAAGTTGCTCCTCGATGGTTTAGTGGAAAGAGCTAAGTACTGGGAATGGCTGGTATGAATTCCAGTTGTGTTATAAAACAGCCAAGTGAGGATTCACGTTATTTAAATATGTCTTTTTACTCACTTATTAAATAGGGATAAATTATTTGCCTTATGATTGATATGTGTATAAGATTAAAACATGTTTAAAAAGTTAAAATCATTTGATCTATGAGTTAAAGTTGAATTTTACATACTACTGTTCAGATTTGCAAAGAAATATATCTTTATTATCTGCAATCGGTTTTGTCTTTGAACTCCTACTCCTGCTGAAGACAAAAGAAAAGATAACCTGCATATTAAAGACTATTCCAGTCTTTATGAGTTAAACCAGTGTCTTTGGGTTTAACACAGGGTGTTTGAATATTATATTAACTGAATGTTTAGCTAAAACATAGTTATTAGTGCTCATTTTCTTCCTTCAAATGGCATGCCCTTTTTATTCTTCCCCAGATGGTTCCTAGTAAAAAAGTTACTTATCTATCCATATAGTTTAAAGTCTACAGGCTATATTCACTCTCCAGTGTACTGTGACTTGTTTGATTAGGTTGGTGGTGTCCAGGTACATGATAGCTGGATAGTTCTGGATAGCTCCTAGATAGTTCCAGGGTAGTTCTTTTGTATGTGAACCCAACACACCTTGCTAAATCCATGGCCTCTGCCACAATATCTGTGAACTCCTTTATATCTGTGACCTCATTATCCTAACCCTAGTTTTTCTTCTGCTCTAGTACATCAAATATTAACATTTCCGTGTATCCCACTGAGGTGGTTGAGGCTTCTGATTTCTCTATATTGCAAATACAAGCCATGAGCAATTTGGAAACCAGTTAGGGTCCATCTACACAGATATACCTTTCTCAGTCCATTTTCAACATCACCTGGAGAGTAGTATGTTTTTCTAGCACAATGTAAAATATGAAGGAGTCTTTAAGGGGTTGTCAATTTTCCTAGGCTATTGCCTGAAAAACTAAGAGCAAGTGTACTTAAATTCCTGGAGTATCTCTGGACTATCTGGCTTTATTTGTTCTTCATTTCCAACTGGCCCCTCTTGCATTTTTCACTTGGTAGATAAACCAGGACTCATGTCTGACCTATTGTTACCTCGTCCCTCAGGCATCTCGTCCATCACTCAGGCACAGAACTCTTTTCACTTCTTCGTTCTATTGTATGAAATATCTCCCTGTCTTCTTTTATGTTACAGGATGTTCTATGTCCTCATTTGTTCCAGCAATCCTGATTTACACCCATTTGCACGGGGTAATTTTTAATAAATTTAACTTTCACCCTAAAAATATCCCAATTTGGAAAATCTTTATTAATGGGAAAAATATTTTTTTTAAACTTTAAGTTCTAGGGTACATGTACACAACGTACAGGTTTGTTACATAGGTATACATGTGCCACATTGGTTTGCTACACCCATCAACTCATCATTTTCATTAGGTATTTCTTTTAATGCTATCCCTCTCCCAGCCCCACATCCCATGACAGGCCCCGGTGTGTGATGCTCCCCACCCTGTGTCCATGTGTTCTCATTTTTCAATTCCCACATATGAGTGAGAACATGTGGTGTTTGGTTATCTGTCTCTGTGATAGTTTGCTGAGCCTGATGGTTTCCACCTTCATCCATGTTCATGTCAAAGGACATGAATTCATCCTTTTTCATGGCAGCATAGTATTCCATGAGGTATATGTGCCACACTTTCTTAATCCAGTCTATCATCGATGGACGTTTGGGTTGGTTCCAAGTCTTTGCTGTTGTAAATAGTGCTGCAGTAAACATACGTGTGCATGTGTCTTCATTGTTGCATCATTTATAATCCTTTGGGTATATACCCTGTAATGGAATCACTGGGTCAAATCATATTTCTGGTTCTAGATCCTTGAGGAATCGCCACACTGTCTTCCACAATGGTTGGACTAATTTACACTTCCAACAGTGTAAAAGCGTTCCTATTTCTCCACATCCTCTCCAGCATCTGTTGTTTTCTGACTTTTTAATGATTGCAATTCTAATTGGCATGAGATGGTATCTTATTGTGGTTTTGATTTCCATTTCTCTGATCACCAGTGATGATGATCACTTTTTCATGTTTCTGTTGGCTGCTTTATGCCTTCTTTTGAGAAGTGTCTGTTCATATACTTTACCCACCTTTTGATGAGGTAGTTTGTTTTTTTCTTGTAAATTAGTTGAAGTTCTTTGTAGATTCTGGATATTAGCCCTTTGTCAGATGAGTAGATTGCAAAAATTTTCTCCCGTTCTGTAGGTTGCCTGTTCACTCTGATGGTAGTTTCTTTTGCTGTGCAGAAACTCTTTAGTTTAATTAAATCCCATTTGTCTATTTTGGCTTTTGTTGTCATTGCTTTTGGTGTTTTAGCCATGAAGTCTTTGCCCATGCCTATATCATAAATGGTATTGCCTAGGTTTTCTTCTTGGGTTTTATGGTTTTAGGCTTACATTTAAGTCTTTAATCCATGTTGAATTAATTTTTGTATAAGGCGTAAGGGAGGGATCCAGTTTCAGCTTTCTACATATGGCTAGCCAGTTTTCCCAGTACCATTTATCAAATAGGGAATACTTTCCCCATTTCTTGCTTTTGTCAGGTTTGTCAAAGGTCAGATGGTTGTAGATGTGTGGTGTTATTTCTGAGGCCTCTGTTCTGTTCCATTGGTCTATATATCTGTTTTGTTACTGGTACCATGCTGTTTTGGTTACTGTAGCCTTGTAGCATAGTTTGAAGTCAGGGAGCCTGATGCCACCAGCTTTGTTCTTTTTGCTTAGGATTGTCTTGGCTATGCACGCTCTTTTTTTGGTTCTATATGAACTTTAAAGTAGTTTTTTCTAATTTTGTGAAGAAACTCGTTGGTAGCTCAATGGGGATGGCATTGAATCTATAAATTACCTTGGGCAGTATGGCCATTTTCAAGATGTTGATTCTTCCTATCCATGAGCATGGAATGTTCTTCCATTTGTTTGTGTCTTTTATTTCACTGAGCAGTGGTTTGTAGTTCTCCTTGAAGATGTCCTTCACATCCTTTGTAAGCTGGATTCCTAGGTATTTAATTCTCTTTATACCAATTGTGAATGGGAGTTCACTCATGATTTGGCCCTCTGTCTGTTATTGGTGTACAGGAATGCTTGTGATTTTTGCACATTGATTTTGTATCTTGAGACTTTGCTGAATTGCTTATTAGCTTAAAGAGATTTTGGGCTGAGATGATGGGGTTTTCTAAATATACAATCATGTCATCTGCACACAGGGAAAATTTGACTTCCTCTTTTTCTAATCGAATACCCTTTATTTCTTTCTCTTGCTTGATTTCCCTGGCCAAAACTTCCAACACTATGTTGAATAGGAGTGGTGAGAGAGGGCATAATTGTCTTGTACTAGTTTTCAAACGTAATGCTTCCAGTTTTTTGCCTATTCAGTATGATGTTGGCTGTGGGTTTGTCATAAATAGGTCTTATTATTTTGAGATACGTTCCATCAATACCTAGTTTATTGAGAGATTTTAGCAAGAAGGGCTGTTGAATTTTGCCAAAGGCCTTTTCTGCGTCTATCGAGATAATCATGTGGTTTTTGTTGTTGGTTCTGTTTATATGATGGATTACGTTTATTGATTTGCATATGCTTTGCATCCCAGGGATGAAGCTGACATTATCATGGTGGATAAGCTTTTTGATGTGCTACTGGATTCGGTTTGCCAGTATTTTATTGAGGATTTTTGCATCGATGTTCATCAGGGATATTGGTCTAAAATTCTCTTTTTTTGTTGTGTCTCTGCCAGGCTTTGGTATCAGGATGATGCTAGCCTCATGCAATGAATTAGGGAGGATTCCCTCTTTTCCTATTGATTGGAATAGTTTCTGAATGAATGGTAGCATCTCCTCTTTTACCTCTGGTAGAATTCAGCTGTGAATCCGTCTGGTCCTGGACTTTTTTTAATTGGTAGGCTCTTAATTATTGCCTAAATTTCAGAGCCTGTGATTGGTCTATTCAGAGATTCAACCTCTTCCTGGCTTAGTCTTGGGAGAGAGTATTTGTCCAGGAATTTATCTATTTATTCTAAATTTTCTAGTTTATTTGCGTAGATGTGTTTATAGTATTCTGATGATAGTTTGTATTTCTGTGGGATCAGTGGTGATATCCCCTTTATCATTTTTTTATTGCATCTATTTGATTCTTCTCTCTTTTATTCTTTATTAGTCTTGCTAGCAGTCTATCAATTTTGTTGATAGACAAAATTTTGTTGACAATTGTGTTGATAGACAAAATTTTGTTGACAATTTTGTTGATAGACAAAAAAACCAGCTCCTGGATTCTTTGATTTTTTGAAGGTTTTTTTTTGTGTCTCTATCTCCTTCAGTTCTGCTGTGATCTTAGTTATTTCTTGCCTTCTGCTAGCTTTTGAATTTGTTTGCTCTTGCTTCTCTAGTTCTTTTAATTGTGATGTTAGGGTGTCAATTTTAGATCTTTCCTGCTTTCCCTTGTGGGCATTTAGTGCTATAAATTTCCCTCTACACACTGCTTTAAATGTGTTCCCGAGATTCTGGTATGTTGTGTCTTTGTTCTCATTGATTTCAAAGAACGTCTTCATTTCTGCCTTAATTTCATTATTTACCCAGTAGTCATTCAGGAGCAGGTTATTCAGTTTCCATGTAGTTGTGTGGTTTTGAGTGAGTTTCTTAATCTTGAGTTCTAATTTGATTGCACTGTGGTCTGTGGTCTGAGAGACAGTTTGTTGTGATTTGTGTTCTTTTACATTTGTTGAAGAGTGCTTTACTACCAATTATATGGTCAATTTTAGAATAATTTTGATGTGGTGATGGGCAGAATGTATATTCTGTTGATTTGGGGTAGAGAGTTCTGTAGATGTCTATTAGGTCTGCTTGGTGAAGAGCTGAGTTCAAGTCCTGGATATCCTTGTTAACCTTCTGTCTCATTGATCTGTCTAATATTGACAGTAGGATGTTAAATCTCCCATTATTATTGTGTGGGAGTCTAAGTCTCTTTATAGGTCTCTAAGGACTTCCTTTATTAATCTGGGTGCTCTTGTATTGGGTGCATATTTAGGATAGTTGACTCTTCTTGTTGAATTGATCCCTTTACCATTATGTAATGGCCTTCTTTGTCTCTTTTGATCTTTGTTGGTTTTAAAGTTGTTTTATCAGAGACTAGGATTGCAACCTCTGCTTTTTTTGCTTTCCCTTTGCTTGGTAGCTCTTCCTCCATCCTTTTATTTTGAGCCTATATGTGTCCCTGCACATGAGATGGGCCTCCTGAATACAGCACACTGATGGGTCTTGACTCTTTATCCAATTTGCCAGTCTGTATCTTTTAATTGGGGCATTTAGCCCATTTGCATTTAAGGTTAATATTGTTATGTGTGAATTTGATCCTGTCATTATGATGTTCGGTGGTTATTTTGCCTGTTAATTGATGCGGTTTCTTCATAGCATCAATGGTCTTTACAATTTGGCATGTTTTTGCAGTGACTGGTACCAGTTATTCCTTTCCATGTTTAGTGCTTCCTTCAGGAGCTCTTGTAAGGCAGGCCTGGTGGTAACAAAACCTCTCAGCATATGCTTGTCTGTAAAGGATTTTATTTCTCCTCCACTTATGAAGCTTAGTTTGGCTGGATATGAAATTCTGGGTTGAAAATTCTTTCCTTTAAGTATGTTGAATATTGGCCCCCACTCTCTTCTGGCTTGTAGAATTTCTGCCGAGAGATCTGCTGTTAGTCTGATGAGCTTCCCTCTGTGGGTAACTTGACCTTTCTCTCTGGCTGCCCTTAACATTTTTCCTTCATTTCAACCTTGGAGAATCTGATGATTATGTGTCTTGGGGTTGCTCTTCTCGAGGAGTACCTTTGTGTTGTTCTCTGTATTTCCTGAATTTGAATGCCGGCCTGCCTTTCTAGGTTGGGGAAGTTCTCCTGGATAATATCCTGAAGAGTGTTTTCTAACTTGGTTCCATTCTCTCTGTCACTTTCAGGTACACCAATCAAATGTAGATTTGATCTTTTCACATAATCCCATATTTCTTGGCGGCTTTGTTCATTTCTTTTTACTCTTTTTTCTGTAATGTTGTCTTCTCACTTTATTTCATTAAGTTGATCTTCAATCACTGATATGCTTTCTTCCACTTGATTGAGTTGGCTACTGAAGCTTGTGCGTGCATCACAAAGTTTTCGTGCTGTGGTTTTCAGCTTCATCAGGTCATTTAAGGTCTTCTCTGCACTGTTTATTCTAGTTAGCCATTCATCTAACCTTTTCTCAAGGTTTTTAGCTTCCTTGCGATGGGTTAGACCATGCTCTTTTAGCTCGGAGTAGTTTGTTATTACTGACCTTCTGAAGCCTACTTCTGTCAACTCATCAAAGTCATTCTCCATTCAGTTTTGTTTCATTGCTGGTGAGGAGCTGTGATCCTTTGGAGGAGAAGAGGCACTTGGGTTTTTAGAATTTTCAGCTTTTCTGCTCTGGTTTCTTCCCATCTTTGTGGTTTTATCTATCTTTGGTCTTTGATGTTAGTGACCTACAGATGGGGTTTTGGTGTGGGTGTCCTTTTTTTTGAAGTTGATTCTATTTCTGTTTGTTAGTTTTCCTTTTAACAGTCAGGACCCTTTGCTGCAGGTCTGTTGGGGTTTGCTGGAGGTCCACTCCAGACCCTGTTTGTCTCGGTATCACCAGCAGAGGCTGCAGAATAGCAAATATTGCAGAACAGCAAATATTGGTGCCTGCTCCTTCTTTGAGAAGCTTTGTCCCAGAGTGGCACCTGCCTATATGAGGTATCAGTCAACCCCTACTGGGAGGTGTCTCCCAGTCAGGCTACACGGGGATCAGGGACCCACTTGAGGAGGCAGTCTGTTCGTTCTCAGAGCTTGAACACCATGATGGGAGAACCTCTGCTCTCTTCAGAGATGTCAGACATGGGGGTTTAAGTCTGCAGAAGTTTCTGCTGCCTTTTGTTCAGCTACGCCCTGCCCCCAGAAGTGGAGTCTATAGAGGCAGTAGGTCTTGCTGAGCTATGGTGGGCTCTGCCCAGTTTGAGTTTCCCAGCTGCTTTGTTTACCTACTAAAGCCTCAGCAATGGTGGACTCCCCTCCTCCCGCTAGACTGCAGCCTCGCAGGTCAATCTCAAGACTACTACGCTAGCAGTGAGCAAGGCTCCATGGGCATCGGACCTGCCGAGCCAGGCACAGGAGAAAATCTACTGGTCTGCCTGTTGCTAAGACCATGGGAAAAGTGCAGTATTTGGGCAGAAGTGTCTCATTTTTCCAGGTACCGTCTGTAACGACTTCCCTTGGCTAGGAAAGGGAAATCCCCCAACCCCTTGCACTTCCTGGGTGAGGCAACACCCTGCCCTGTTTCAGCTCACCTTCTGTGGGGTGCACCCACTGTCCAACCACTCCTAATGAGATGAACCAGCACTTCAGTTGGAAATGCAGAAATCTGTCTTCTTTGTTGATCACACTGGGAGCTGCAGACTGGAGCTGTTCCTATTCAGCCATCTTGGAAGCAACCTTAGTTGGAAAATTCTAAAGAGCAAATTTCTTGATATCTAATATGGGACAGTTAGTTCCACTCTTAACATAACATTGAAAAAAAGAAATAAAATAGAGCAGTTAGGATTTATAAATAGCTTTTCTCCCCAAATCTGCTGTTCAAGGTGGTAGATTCACTACAATTTGAGAAAGTCAAATTTAAACAGGAGATGCTATTGCTGCCACTGGGCTGTCACCGCAAGTTTTACCATGGACAATGCTAATACCGAACGCTTGATATTCTTTCTGAATTTTGTTATGCTTGTCAATGGAAACTGGATGTGGCAGCCACCATTCTCAGGATAAATTCCAAACTCTACATTGTTCCTTATATCACTAGATTTTGTTCAGAATCCAAAATGGGTACACAGGATTGATGGAGCCAATGCAAGTCCTAGTTATAGTAAAGGCTGTGTAAATATTTGATATCTATTGCAAAAGGTGGAAGACTCATAATTCTCTAAACCCAAATTGCTAAGTGGCCAAAGTGACTGTCAAATATCCCTTATACAAGTCTAAACCAAGGCTTAATTAACCTACTCTCAAAATTAGGGCACGGAATATAGTCCTAGTCCTGTCAGCTCTCCAGGTGTGTCCTTGTGGAACAAGCCACGGTTACCACTTAATGAATGGAAACTGTGTACCCTTCATACAAAGAATGATTTATGGCCAACCAATCCTTTCCTTCTGTTGTAGCATACTAATCAGCTATACCGTGAGTGTACAGGCACAGATTATTAGCCTTTTAAATTGAACATATTAGTAGTATGTCATGAAGCTATAGAATGAATTTATTCAAAATATGTGTACAGAGAAAATATCTTAAAATATATGAAATGTTTTTGTATAATCTTTAGAAGATGTATTACTTTTGCGCTTATCTTTTGAATATTTCTTTATTTCAACGTTTGATGCAGTTATGCTTTGAGAATTCATTTCCAACCAAACTTTAGGATGTGAGTTAAGAGCAGTAAGAAGCATCTTATGTTTTCTACCTGGATTCCTGATTGTTACTTCCTTAAAAACCTTATCTTAATGAGCATTTACTGTGTTTCTCCTTAAACCTATACCTTGCATAAAGAAGGATTGTATAATAATTTAAAATTTTTGAATATTAGCTAGTTGTATATGAAAGAGTGAAAACACACTGTGGGATGAGGAAAATCCAATAGGAAATACATGTTTTCAAATTTCCTTAGTAGATAATAGACAGTGAATCAACATTTATTTAAAATGTAATGAAAAACCTGTAACTTTGTTTGTAGTTTTATGAAATTATTCAAAATAGTGTTCAAAATTTTGAATTAGAACTCCATGACCCCCAAAAATGGTGAAATAGAATTGATTTGTAAGTATGTATGTATACTAAATTATCTTTTATCTTTTTTGGATCATGGGATTCTAAGTCTGAATATGTATGTGTGTGTGTGTGTGTGTGTGTGTGTGTGTATACACACTAAAAACTAAATCTAAATATATATATTTTTAGGTCTGTCTGCTTGGAGGGTCTAGAAGTTGTGACACTCCACCAGCAATGAGCATATCCAGTGTTAAGATCTTGATTTCTAATATCACTCTTTAATAAAAGGAAAGGAAACCAGCATACTTTGGAAAAGTATCTGATTCTAGAGCTGGGCAGAGAAAATACTAGATGGGCGTGGAGCACTTGAAACATTCTCTTGTGCTAGAAAGGAAGGAAATTCTCAAAAAGTAGAACAGAAAAGAAATAAAACAACAACATAATAATGGGATATGTCAAGTTATGACAAAGGAACTGTAGTGGGCACCTGCAGAGGTCAGTGGATCCCCAACCAGATTTGATTTGGGTGTTCAGACTGATAACACCACACACACACACACACACACACACACACACACAGAGGCTATGAATAAATTCACTACTTGTGTAATTGAATTTGCTAAGGGGAGCTGCACATTACCTCCCAAACATTTCTGAAATGGCTTGAGAGAGCAAGGAAGGGAGACTGGCTTGGGGGTTTTTATTGCAGTTGGAGATTAGGGCCAGGGTAAGATTTCTTATATGTGAGGTGACGCTTGACTCATTTGAATCTCCCATCAGTACCACACAAGGGAATACCCAGGCATTCTTATCCGGTTGCCCAGATGTTGGGCACAAGGGAAGAGTGAGGAGGTAAAGCTTAAAGGCTGTTGACACTCAAACATCAAACAATAGTCAGGTTTGTCATTATAGGAATCCAACCTGAAGGAGCTTCCAGTGATCAAACCTTCTGAAACAATTTGAGCAACAAAATAATGTAGTGTTGGATTATAACCCAAAATATAAAATAAATATCTTTGATTCCTTAATGGTATAAATAAATGATTAGTAAAAACATGTGAGAGAGTAAACAAATCTCTGCAGAAGAATCCCAAGTTATATATGTTGATAATCCTTCCCTCAAGTAGGTGGAGCTTAACAACTCAGCTGTTAAATGTTGGCTGCACTTAGTAAGTAATGACTTGCAACCAGAAATGCAATGGAAATAGGGAAGAAAGTAACTTTACAGTGGGGAAACCTGGCAGACTTCTCATCATGTGATCAAAGGATCAAGATTAACATCATCAGTTTTAAGTAATGTTGGTAGCATGTACCTATGATGTAATATGCTAATAATAATGGCACTCCCCTGTGGTCTTCCTCTTGCAAATACATTACTTTAGTCTAACCGTGGGAAAAATATCAGGCAACCTCAAATCTAGGGCTATTCTGTAAAATACTGTCAGGCTAATGTTCCCCAAAGTTGTCAAGGACATTAAAATCAGGGAAAATCTGTGTATTAGTCCATTTTGTATTGGTGTAAAGGAATACCCAAGACTGGGTAATTTATGAGGAAAAGAGGTTTATTTGGCGCATGGTTCTGCAGGCTGTACAAGAAGTATAGCACCAGCATCTCCTTCTGGTGAGGGCTTCCGGAAGCTTTTACTCACAGCGGAAGGTGAATGGGGAGCAAGTATGTCACGTGGCGAGAGAGGAGGGAGGTCCCAGACTCTTTGAAACAACCAGATTTCCCATGAACAGTGGAAAGGGTCATAGACCAATCATGAGAGATCTGCCCCCATGACCCGAACACTTTCCCCTAGGCCCCACCTCCAACATTGGGGATCACATTTCAATAAGAGATTTGGAGAGGACAAATATCCAAACTATATCAGACTGAGAAACTGTCTCAGTCCAGAGGATGCTAAGGAGACCTAAAAACTAGTTGTAAGGTGGTATTCTGGATGTGATTTTGAAACATAAAAAGGATATTATGTAAAAATTAATAAAACTAAAACTATGGTCTGTAGTTCATAATAATGTATCAATATTGGTTCATTATTTGTGAAAAATGTATCATTACAATGTATGATGTTAATGGGGTAAAAAGGGCATGGGACAAAACAGGAATTCTCAGTACTACATTAGCAACTCTTCTGTTAATCTTACGCTATTCTAAATAAAAAGTTTATTTTTGAAATTTATAATTCTTTTGGCTTCTAGGAATAGATAGTAATATTTTACTTTTTTTTAACCTAGGCATTTTGTGAGCACTCATCTATAGATTATAATTAATAAATTGTTATTTTCTATTAATAAAGAAATACTACTATCCAGTGATAGTAGAAAAAAGTATATATCCATATGTAATTGAACAGATGGTATTTTGTATTGGTATAATCATATACAATGCAAGATGAAATAGCCTTTTAAGGTCAAATTTGAAATTTAAGTCTGTTTTTCAGGAATACAGGTAAATCATGACACCAAGCTAAAGAATGTTCTTAATTATAAGACATGTTTAATAAAATAGAGAATATATGTGGGTGGAAAATGAGCTAAGAGTTTGGGGAATAAAAACAACTTCTTCATATTTTACTTTACAAGTGATAATTGCCTTATATTTTATAAATATAAAGGTGATAGTTATTGTGAAACAATTTGAACAGAGGAAAAACCACTCTCAAAATAAAGAATTGAATAATTATTAAAGTGTACAATGAGTATTCTTAATTCAGGAAACTATGCTGTGAAATAAATGTTTCAGATGCTTACCTAAAATAAATAATTAATAATTAGCTGGTGGAATTATATTTTAACTTAAAAAATATATTTTTCTTTTGTTAAAATTTATGTTTTATTAAAAAATAGTTATAAATTTAAAAGAGATTAATATTTTTTATATTTTACAATGGATATTTAAATACTGTGTTTTATGTAACATTTTTAAAAGTCATTTAGTGTATAACTTCATTTCTTTGAATTTTATTTTTTAGATTTCTGGACTTCAAGAAATATTGAAGAACATGGAAATAAGACATAGTTACCATGCTCGTGAAATGAAAGGTAAATGTAAAATGTGATGAAGCTCTAATTTAATATAGTTTGGTGATTTCTCAACCTTATCAGTGATTAATATTCTAGGGATATTTAAAAGTGAATAAGTGGTGGCTATTTCACAAATTAAAATTTTAATAAAAAGATTAAGAAGAAATATAGATATACTGTATGGATTAATTATAGAGAAAAACAAGTCAACTGTAATGGAAGGACTTCTGTTTCTGGTCATTATACCTGGTACCAGACTAGTCTTCTCTGTATAAATAACTCTAAAGCTAAGCTGTAAGATCAGACAACTCCTTTTAGGCAATAGAAAACAGACAGCTCAAGTAACAGAAGGCACTTGACAGAAGAAAAATTTATAAAGTGAGCTCTGCCATCACCATGGCTTTGGGTCTGTGGAAAGTTCCAAACTGAGCTTCGTGGAGATGGATGCCAATAAAAGCATGGCAATCCTGGTAATTGGAAATATCAGAGACCCCAGTTCATAGCTTTTGAAGCCACTAGAATCTGTAGGGAAGGACACCAGAGAAGAGAGCTGCAATGAGGAGTGACTCAGTTTGTGAGGGAGTTCACTATGAGTCCTTAGCTGAGGCTGCAATACATATACATATCAACACTACCTGAGACTTACAAGAGAGATACAATTATATAGGACCAAGAGGAGGCCAGAGATTCTAGAAGTTAAGCAGTGATGGGAGACGTTGCACATCTGGGCATGCCTGGGTGGAAAGACCTCTTTCACACTTTGTTAGCAACACGTTAACATTCAGCATCCCATATCCACCTTATAAACCAGGAACAAAACTTACACAGCATTCTTAGAGAGGACACAGAATTTGGAGTTTGAATCTTGCCAAGTTACAGGGCCTTGAGAAACATTTAGGGCTTTCCATGGATCCACCCTTACAAAGCATAAAATTAAGCCTAGGATTTTAGGGTCATCAGCCAAAAATGGAACTGCCTTCTAGAACAAAAAATGACATCCTTTTGAGGAAGACAGGCATCTAGAGTCTTTACAATCTTTTACCCACACTGCCTAGTACATAATTAAACATTTCTAGATATGAATAGGAACAGGAAAATGTGATCCATAATCAAGACAACAAGCAATACATGGAAACCTACCCTAAAGTAGCTAAATTGTTGCATTTAGCAGATAGAAAGTGCTAAAGCAGATATTTTGGTTATATTCAAGGACTTAAGGGAAAATATTAAGAAGTGAACAGATGAGGAATTTTAGCCGAGAAATGAGAACAAGCATACATACCAAAGCAAATTGAAGTTCTACAACTGAAAAATAGAGTAACTAAAATGAATTTTTTTTTTTTTTTTTTTGAGATGGAGTCTTGTTCTGTCACCCAGGCTGGAGTGCAGTGGCGTGATCTCAGGTCACTGTAGCCTCCACCTCCCAGGCTCAAGTGCTGCTGGTGCCTCAGCCTCTCCAGTAGCTGGGACTACAGGCATGTGCCATCATGACTGGCTAATTTTTGTATTTTTAGTAGAGATGGGGTTTCATCATATTGGCCAGGCTGGTCTTGAACTCCTGACCTCAAGTGATCCGCCCGTCTCAGCCTCCCAACATACTGGGATTACAGGCGTGAGCCACTGCACCCAATCAAAAACTTTATTGAATGTATTTCACAACAAATTAGAGATGACAGAAGTGTCAGTAAATTTCAAGAGAGATCAATAAAGGCATCTAGTCTAAAGAAGAAAGATAACAGATTAAAGGAAAACTTGCCTATTTAAGATATATAAAATTAAAGTCTCAAGAGAAGAATGAAAATGGAGCATAAAAATATTTAAACAAATGATGGCCCCAAATTTCCCCAAATTCATGTAAAGTATAAACTTAAACACCTAAGAAGAGAGCTAATTATACACATAAAGAGAACCACTCCTGAACACACTGTGTTGAAATTGTTGAAAATTGAAGCGAGAAAATCTTGAGAGCAATAATATAAATACAGGCTGATTTCTCATAGGAAATACTGGAGGCTAGAAACAATGAAATGGTATTTTTAAAGTGTGGAAAAAATTTTAATTCAAAATTGTATATCCAATAAAAATATCCTTTAAAATTTAGATAAAATGTAGACATTTTAAGATAAAGGAAAACTGAGAGATTTTGTTGCAAGGCTTTCTGTACAACAGGAAATACTAAAGAACTTTCTTTGGGTCAAAAAGAAAATTTGCCAGAAGGAGATTAAGATGTACCACAATTGAATACAGAAAATTAAAAATATTAAATTCTGGTTAAAATAAGAAATATGTTTTCCTTTTCTAATATCCTCAGAAGAAAAGTGACTGATTAAAATAAAAATTATAGTGTCATAAGGTAATGTTTATAAGGTATACAAAATAAAAGGAAAATAAATCGAGGTGTGATGGAAATGTTTTATATCTTAATTTTGGTAGTAGTTACATGCCTGTTTATATTTGTCAAAACACACCTAACTGTACAATTAGAGTACATAATTTACATACAATAAAATGCATAAATTTAAGTATACCTGGGTTTATTTTTGGACAAAGAGGACTTTTTTTTGACTCAGATAGCTAGAAGACACAGGCAGTGTTCTCAGACATGACTAGATCCAGAAGGATTATGTCCCTAGGACCTGGTCGCTGCCTCTCTCTTGTGAGCTGGTTTCATTTTTTAAAAAGGATAAACTTTATTTTTTAGAGTAGTTTTAGGTTTATAGCAAAATGGAGCCGAAGGTACAGTGATTTTCCATATACCACCTGCCCCCAGCCGTATACCACCTGCTCCCAACCGTATACCACCTGCTCCCAACCGTA